>NC_049201.1:48106555-48199055 GCF_013347855.1 Anguilla anguilla | reverse complement strand
GGTGATGCTCTGCCAGGCCTGTACTGCAGCCATCTTCAGTTTCTGTTTGTTTTGGGGGCTAGTTGCCTCAAGTTTTGTCTTCAATATGTGTTCAATTGGATTCAGATCAATTGGATTCAGATCGCATGTTCAGTTGGATTCAGATCGGGTGACTGACTTGGCTAGTCCATTATTTTCAACCTGTGTTGCTTTAGCAGTATGTTTGGGTTTAGCATGAATGTGTTGCTGGAGGATGAAATGCTGACCAATTATTCTGGAGACATTTGCTTGAACTTGATCAGATAAGATGCTTCTGTATACTTCAGAATTCATTCTGCTGCTATCAGCAGTTTCATCATCTGTCAAGACCAGTGACACCATATCTGTGGCAGCGATACATGCCCAAGCCATAACACCCCCACCACCATATTTCAATGATGAGGTGGTATACTTTGGATCTTTGGCAGTTCACCCAATGTTCTCCTAAATCTCTTTACCTTAAAGCAGGGATCATCAGCTCTGGCCCTCAAATCCAAATCCAGCCCTGGTTTTCTTTTCTCCCGGGTATTTAGTGGTACTGATTGGCCAGACTGTCTTCACACCTGACTCCCAGGCAAAGGGAGGGTGGAAAACCAGCAGTTCTCGGCCCTCGAGGACCGTGAGTTGCTGATCCCTGCTTTAAAGCTCACGACAGCCACAGGGTTTGTTTATGTAAGCAGAAAACAACATGGAAATTCCAGGCTAGCCACCTGTGATATGTATGGCATAGTTTGTCGATAATAAAATCCATTGTAACTTGACATTTGTTGTGACCAATAGTGGGTGAACCTTTGGTGAAATCTTTTTACTATACAAATTTGAGCAAAATAAAACACTTTAAATAATGACTAATTTTATGAGAAAACATAAAAACATAATCATTAAAACATTAAAGAGCAAGATTATTTATGAATTAAGGCCATGGGCAGACAGTGGTCTTCCATAGAAACATTTTGTTTTTTTGTAATTTTCCAATTACAGCTAGTTAGTAAATCCACGGCCATTTTGTTGTTGACCCAGAGCACCTGCAGTGAAATATATATACATTTTAACATGTTGTTCTTGGCAAATATGTTGACATACAGAATTCAGTAAATATATTTCCTATCATTTAACATCACCCATGTTGTTTCCTGATTCAGAATGCTAGTATTACCACAATGTAGGCCATGAAACCCTAGACTAAATTGTTCTCTGGAGCCAGAAGGACAATAGGGTAGCCAGCTGGAACACTAGACCAAAGTCATTTAAATGAACATAGGAAGACAAAACATGAACTGCTTTGGTCTATGGCTTTAGTTTCTGTGAAACATATGAAGGTTTAACTTGTTGACTGGCATCATTTTGACATTAATACTTTGCAAAGAAGACAGATTTTTCTGATGTGTTGAGTGACTACTTTATGTATTCTATGTTGAAAATCTTTTGTTGCGATTCATATGTACTGCTTGGATTTAACCTGAAGAAAGAAAAACAAAAATGTTTGAAGCACTGGAGGAAGTATATTGACTTTCAAAGATTCATTTAAGCTAGAACCACTCCGTAATTTCAATTAGATACATATGATCATACTTAAAGATTCCTTTGTAATAAACAGCTATAATTTTCATACCACAGCCATACTTGGTTACTCCCAACAACAAAAATCAATAATGAAAGCTCTTGTTTCACCTACACTTAGGCCATTTATATAATTTAAAACATGAATTGAATGTTGAAAGACAGTTTAAGGCTGTGGTGTGAGTCACATAGGAATATATTTAAGAGTTGCTGAGAGAGAGGCCATTTTTATCTTTGGTTTACCCTGCAAGCATCTGGTCAGGATGCTTGTTCAGTGCTAAGATGGATGTTCCTGGACTTGTGTAGTATCATTTATAAATGCCTAAACCTGTGGGCAGAGGACATGCCTCAGGTCCAGAGATGTCATCAGATTGTACTAGTTAAATGTCACCTTAATCTTTCAGATGGCTCCTCAGACAAAGACTGATGGAGGGGCTAACTTGCGCATGAATCTTCTATGCCCTTCATGAATTCTACGACCGTGTAACTTGGACATGTTCTTTTTAAATGGATTGCCGGACCTAGTTGTCACACAGATAAAGCTAATGGTTAATGCGTGTCATTAAATGCTAATGGAAAAGCTAGCCACAACCAATCATCCGATCATGAAGGAAACAGTGGAGTAGCTGATGTGGGGACCTTAATGTTCAACCATTGTTTGCTGGGAAATGGATGCAGCAGTGTTACTAAAACTGGGGAGAAGTTATTAAGATCTAGAAGCCCAACACGATACCGCCACGTTGCTATGAAAACCATAGAAGTGAGATGTATCCATTGATCTTTTGAAAATTACAGATGTAAATATTATGATTATAGTAGTAGTAGTATTGCTTTCATCAGTAATTAATGCCATGTAAGTAGAACAATATTTTGAATAATAAAGTTAAAATGACTGACATGTGCTAATGCCTACTAAATATAATAATTGTGAGTAAATAAAATTTCTATATGTACAGTAAAAGCACTATGGTTAAAAATCATGTGATTTCTTTCAGTTTGAAAGCAAGATTTATGGTGTAATTACAAAAAAATGATTTCACCCTTCCAACATGGAGCATTGTAACCCTGGTATGTTGAGTAACTACATAAAAATTACTTTTTAAGGCTATAAAACAACTCTTTCCCTTATGTTACTATGTGATTGGTATATACAATAAAAAATGTGTAAAGCATTAAAGTATTGTTTGCATTGGTTGTGCACACAAACCTCACACTGCCCAGCTGTCTCCATTTGGCTACAACGGGCCTGATTTTAACAGCCAGGGTGCAATTGTCAAATGCAAGCCTTAACACAAGGCTCTGGTGAATTTTATTTATTTTGTGACACCTGGTTTTAGTGCAACTAAGACTCAGTTGTGAAAGACACTGGTTCAATAGGAATAAATTAACAGTGAGAGTGATGGAAGTTGGGTTTCATTATTGCCAATTAGATCGCTCCATTTCTTTCCCTGTAAAAACAGTGCGTTAACGCTACAGCCAACTGCTATTTTTGTCACGGCCGAAGAGCAAGTGTGTTATGAGAGGCTCTGTTATGAACCATTACTTGTGATAACAAAACAAAGGTTGAACTGAGTAGTTTTAATTTTCATATTTATTTCCCCCTCAAATTAAATATATTATTATTTATATGATAGTGCTTGTTTATTTCTTTGCTGCCAATTTTTAATACCACATTTTAAAAAATCACCACTTCAACCAAGTTTCATTAATTTCAGACAGGCACTGGATAAGATGAATGTTCTCACTATAGAAGCAACTCTGCATCCAATCAGTCCCTGCTCTCTTGTGCATTTTTTTACCTCCGTTTATACAGCTAGATATATACTGAAGCAATGCTGGTTAAGTACCTCGCTCAAGGGTGGTACGGCAGCATCCTACCCAGTAGCTGAACCTAGGTTACAAGCCCAGTTTCCTATCCATCATACGACACTGCTGCCACTATGTTGTGTAGAATACATCATGCCACAAAGAATGTACTGACTTTCTGAGAGCTAAGATACCACTCAACCTGTGCAAATATCTGAAATGCATTTTCCAGCATTACAAAGGTTTGCTCAATCACTGACCTTGCCCTACCAAAAGCACAAATAAAATAAAGTTGTCAGTGTGTTCTGGGCTCAATGCATGGAGTAAGTAGCCATGATTTTAATGTAAAGTCACTGACCTCTACCAGCCACTGTAAATTTGCTGCCTGTAAATGCATTCCCTGTAACGTATGCCTCATATGGCATCCCATTATGTACTCCACTTGACTGCTGGGACAGTGAAAAAATGAACCAGTGCACCTACACACATTTAACAAATTTACAGTATCTGATGGGTGTAAATCCAATCTCCCGCGTTCCATGTGTTTCTCATTCAAGTAGCTTACATAGATTATAGTACCACCATACATGTGCAATACGTAAATAGCAGACATTGGACTGTATAACTGAACACAGTGTGCATATCAAATAGTCAAATAGAATTAAGCAAAATATTTCTCGCATCTGTGTTATGTGAGCATGCATTTATATGTGCGATGCATTGAATTTACACCTGGTCTGGGTCGCTTTTAAAAACCCAAACGCATTATTGTTCCACCAAACTCGCACAGTGCCGAATGTTTCTATTGACGTGCTCCTCAGTGCAGTGTCCAGCCCAGGCTGATTGTGATGGGTTTGCTGCAGACCAGGAAAATACCAATGGTGCAGGTGACAAATATTTCGTTTGAGGGGGATGAAACTCACAATTCCTCTTGCACCAGACGCGTTTGTGCTCACATTCTCACAAAAACAGGGCCCTATATGTTTGTGATATAGCAAATGTGTAGGGTATTACATTGCTGTTGTGCTGGTACTGCTCAACTTCATACAGGGTATTACTAAATTAATTGCTATTTTTTTGTGAGTGAGGGAATACCAAAAGTACCAAAGTTAACGTTGGGCAGGAAGATCCAAGAAGTGACATATTCCACGATGCACATTCATTGCATCCTTGTACTTTTTTTCGGACTCACAAGACTTGTTTCACGCAATCAAGACGTGAGAAGACTGTTGCATCTTCCTTGTGCAATGAGGCTGTATCCCATGGCCCTCTATTTTTACATCCAGCACCTGTGCTGCTGCTTCTGCTGCTGCTGCTGCTTCCTACATACCATTATGCCACCTACCTGATACAGCACTCTCCTCTCTAGGGCTGGCTCTGGCTTTCATTTCCTTTGTGAAAATTATGGCAAGAATGGAACACGACTCCAGGATTGAGTCTTTTAGAGGGGAGGGGATTTTTTACATTGTATTACAGTATTATACTCATATTGTTCACATGCTGGGCTGATTAAAGTAATAGTTCGCCCAGTCTGTGTTGACTCTCTGGGATTTCTTGATATCACAATGGAATATTATGCAAGATGGGGAGATGTTTTAATAGATCCCAAATTAATACAACATAGGCCACCTTTTGAATGTGTATATTGCATGTATTTTCTGTTAAAAAGTACAGTATGTACCAACTAATCGTTCTAAAGAACTTATGTTTCAACTTGATGACTAATATTTTGCCGTTATGGTAACACTTTACAGTGTGGTGTAGTTAGAAATGCTTCCTAAACACAAACAGCAATATATTTGTTTCAGTCAAAATGAGTAAATATGCTACTAAGAAGCCGTCCTGGGTTGAAAGTGAGAAAGTTCACCCAAGATTGCAATAAGCACTGTGGTTATGCCAAATAAATACCCATTTCAAATACATATTGCTACGTTGTGTGGAATATCTGGCAAACATGAGCCCACATTTATTTTCAAAAGTCATTTTCAAGATTTATATGAAATGCATGCATACCACCAGCTTGCAAAATATGCCTATGCATGAGTTATAGAAATGCGTGTATGGATTGCTTATGGTGCCGAAATCACACAAATGCATTCCATTTGTAAATTACAAATACCTTCAATATTGAGCACAATTGAGCAAGCTTACAGCTCCTTCCTCTGAACCCCCTCAAATCACCTTGTATGGTGGTTTATGTATTAAACTTTATCTTGCTATTTAATTCTAATCTGTAATTCTTCGATTATCTTGGTCTGTTCGGTGTCTAAAAAGCTGCCCACGGCCGACTCCGTTCACGAGGTAGTCCAACGGTGCCAGTGCAGCCACGAGGTAGTCCAACGGTGCCAGTGCAGCCGTGGAGTCTTACATTTGAAAAACATGCTTTTGTAGTCATGCCTAAAATGATTAATGTTTTAAGCCTGAAAAGTAATTAGCATTATTTCTTCAAGTTGGTGAAGTTATTATGTGCCATTGATCTTCCTTTTTGCCATCCTTTGCATTCGTTACCTATATGAACGGCAGTCTGTATTTCAGGAACTGGCTTTTTAAAATTGTTTTTATTTATCAATGTTAACATAACCTGCATTAATGTCACATAGATATCAATGTCTTCCTCCCCCCCCCCCCCCCCTATATCACTGCTGCTTTTAATCCATACTCATCCACACATTGCATCATTTATACAATGAAATTACACTTTTTGAGAGATCAGGAAAACATTTATTACATACTCGCAGTATAGCTGCACAACCACAAGGAATAATTTGTACGTGTGTTATGGAGCTTGCATTGAAGCATGTGTATTTTCACACCAAATTTCAGTTTATAAATCACAACATATGCATGGATTTTCCCATACATACGATTTCCAATCAAATCTGTGTGTTCACACCTATGACTTACAAAATAACTTAGGCCCTTGGTCGCCTTCATAATAATACATGTAATATTTATTCATTTTGTACTGTCCATTTATATGTGTATATAACACCATGTTGTACAGAATTTGCAGTGACAAATTCAATGAAGAAATTAATTATATAAAGTACCAAGAGCCATTTTATAGTGATAAGAAGGCCTATTTACTGATTACCAGGTGCTAGGATTAATGTAGAGAACAGAATGGACAGAACAGCTGATGTCATACCTTTCGTTACCAGATCTGTGCTCTGGGCCATCACACAAACACCTATGTCACGTACTGAATTCCAAGCCATTATTCCATATGATATCCTCCCCCCCTAAAAGAACTCAGTACTTTGTTGTACATAATAACCGTGATATATTGGATATAGATATTCTGCCTAGGCTTCCGAAACCAATTAGAGAGAGAGAGGGAGAGTTTGTGTGTGGGAGTATGTACTGTGTTACCTCCTTTTGTCTCGGATGACCATTTTCCCTTATTTTGAAAGATTAATATTTATGTTTCTTTCCTTATTCTTAATAATAATAACAGCAATACAATAAGAAGAAGAAGATGATGATGATGCATTATTACATCATAACTTTCAATAATGTTGGTGACTGCTATTTTCTCAATCACCAAACATTATTGAAAGCTATGATATAATAGAAGATGATAACTAGCCAGTCTGTTACAGTGAGTGTTCAGCGAAGGAGCAGAATCTTCTATAGGCTAACTACAGCCCTACAGAGCGGCATAATGTGTGTGGCCAGATTCAATGTGTGGAGGCTCGCCACTGCTGGTCTCTCTCAGACATACTCCAGTGATGACTCCAGTGATGGCTGTCAGCACCTCAGAAAGGAGCTGACTTCATACAATGCAGAACAATAAACGGTTGTTTTGGTAAAAAGATCAGATTAGACTACGGCCAGGATTTTTGCTATTTATGTTTATTTCTGACTAATGAAAATGTTTTGGAGGAAAGAAGAGCTAAATCATTTGGAAATTAAAAATAGTAGAAGTATGTTTTTCGATTTTCAAGTAGACCGTATTGTTTAGTGGTCAAACCTTGATTGAGTCAGACTGCGATCTAATGATCTGTACGTGTTTTCTTTCATTTCAGAATCATGCACGTCCACACCATACCATTGACACTTTTTTATTATGTGACATAATGGCTATAAATGAAAAACTGAGGTCTTCAGTCTTCAGAGCTTGACCTGTGTACAAAATCAAATTGAAAGCTTTGTGCAGCATTACATGTTGAATGGAAAATTGCATTGTACTCATCAGCGGTATGCCTATTTTAAAGAACTTGTAACCTTGAAAAGAGGACAATGGGCCCAATTCACTGAAAAAATTAAAAAATATTTTTATTTTTGTTCTGAAGAAAATTTCCAATTAAAAAACAACATGGGATTCATGGCCCATGCAAAGGCCTTGATTTTCTCCGCATGCCAGGTGTATAAAAAGAATGACTGGAAAATGTTCAAAAACGTTTCACATTGATTAGCATAAAGAAAAAACCTAGCAATCTCATGAAAGGCATGCCAACTTCAGGGTCATGTGACAGCACAGCCATTCCACGATTCCTAAAGATTTGCTCTCTTCCCAAGGCACAATTAGCCAAGTAAGCCAAAAGCAACAAATGCACTATTGCTAAATGCTGTTTTGTGAATGAGACCCATTGTGTGTACGGACCTTTATTTGCAGTTCTGACACACAACAGATCTGGAAGCTTTTTCAAACACTACAATGCCACTTACTATGTTGTTTACCAACTGTTATTCGAGGATCGGCTGCAAAAAAGACAGTCCTCTCAGTTCCAAAGGACTATATAAAATTAAACATGAAGTACTGTGTGCATACATAGTGCAGTATTACATGGTCAATGTAAACTCTTGCATCCAAAGTTGAGTGGACTTTATAGAATCAGTGCCTTTATTGAATATATTGTGTTAAACCAAGAGGAAGCTTGAGTCATGGAGTGTGTTAAAAACAGGGCATTTGCTCATCTTCAGAGTCATTTGTGCCCATCTTGATCTGCAGAAGCGGATGCATAAGAGATCTGGATGTTGATCAAGCTCGGGCTTGAATGTGAGCTGAAGCATGACATTGTGTTTGCAAATGCTATTTCTGCCATGCCGATTTATCTCCAGCCCCGAAGCGCGTAAGACCAGGAGATTTTGAACGCAGCCATGTCGCGGTTTATGAGCTGTTACATCTCAACTCGGCAAGAGAGGCGTAATTCCGGTGCGGGCGCATGCGACAGAACCTGCGATTGTGTAGAGCCGACACGCTCAGAGAGGTGATTTTAGGTTTGAGGAAAACTGCAGCGACAGCAAATCATTTATATAGTGTGCCTGTGATCCCTGTAATACAGAGCGATTGCTGAGCACTGTGTACACATTGTTACATGGACCTTGCCGTGGTTACTGAACCAGTTTGTGCCTTGTGCACTGTAATTACAATGTTACAGTCGGGCTGTAGTTTATGTAGTTACATGCGTTTAATTGTGCAGCGCATAATTACATATGCTGCATGGCATATGTAGGTACAACGCCACAGGAGCTCCTTTAGCAAACGGAATATCGTGGGCCTCCATTGTGTGAAATCAGCGCACTTACACAGGCACTTCCTCTTGTGCAGTAGGCTGCATACAAGTAGAGCTACATCAACTGCTGTCTATTGTATTGCAACATTATAGCAAGGCCATTGAGACCAAATCAATATTGAGTAGGAATTATGCATGATAACTCAGTTGCATGGAAGCAGGGACATGTCGATGGCACCACTTTGTGGGAAGTCGTAAATTGAACGTTCCCCTCTTACTTTCCAGTTTTTTATCTTAATTAGGTTCTCAGATGACTAAACTGTGGCATTGCAGGAGTAATTTATTGTGGAGAGCTCTGTTGTCTGTTGTATTGTGGCACTTTTAAAAGGTTTTGCAACCCACTATCATTAACTTTTAGCAATCCTACTAAAACACGGTTCACTGATTAAAGAGATTTACACTGAATCACAGCATCACAAATATTGTGTCCTTGAGAAAACATACTTACTGTGATACATTCATCAGCAGCTGAGTAGTTAATGGCCTGGATTCAATCAGCCTTTGTCCTTACCTTTGACTTTTGTTAACATGAATTTGACTGGGCTTTGATTAAATCCAAGTGTGTTTCTTGAACAATTTAAACACACTCGTTTGGCTAACAACACATGTAAACCTCTAAACACTTGTGTTTTCTTGTCAACCACTGTTAGGAACAAGTGTATGTGCAATCCAGGCCTAATATCTGTCTCTGCTTGCATGTCTGAATGTTTCCCATCAAATCAATGTCTATAATGGCCAAAGTGCCAGTGATATTAGCATATGGACCTTGCTGTATATTGCATATGTATATGTATGCTGTATATTGAATGGCTGAAATGAGATGCTGAGACAGGTTAGAAAATATTGGTTCTTTTTTCCCTGTTCATTGCTTGTGCACTCATGTACAAACACACACACAGGAAATGTCATGATTTTGTATTCCTGACGTATGAAATGGAAACAGTAAAAGTGATAATCTCGTAAAGAGGTTATGAATATCCAGAGCCTAGATTTTTGTGTACAGCATCGCAGATCAGCCCAGTGACATGAGAGGAAAAGTTGGGAAATTAAATCAAGGCCCTGGAGGGGGGTTCTCTCTCATAACCACCAGCAAATATTTACCTCGACATAAAATTACTCCTTTTGTGCCACGGCAAAAATAAATGTTGATCTTCCCTGAAGGGAGAAGAAGATGGAGGACACAGCGAGTCCGCGGGAAGCTGACGAAACGCTGACAGGGCCCGCGGCTCTCCGTACGAACGCCAGACTTCACCGAGGCAGCGGCTTTATTGCCGGCCGTTTCCGCCGGGTCACCGGCGGCAGCCGCTGTTCCTTTAAATTCTCCTCCCTCGGTGAGTGCCGCAATCACTCTCGGTATTTATGACGGCTCGTGACACGGAGACTTTCGACGCTGCTCACGTATCCTGCTCGGGTGCGGAAAGCACCTGCGCTCTCATCTGTGAATCAGCTTTGTTTGCGTCTGCCTTTTGGGCGCGGGGGAGGTGCCGCCCCATCTCGCCCCACGGTGCCCTCGGGCCCGAGATGGGAGCCGTATCCGTCACTCTCCCCACGGCACATCCAGCTTGGCTAAAGCGTTTCGATCCATACACCAGAAGGAAATTGGTGCAAGCAGAGGCCGCAGTGGGGGAAATAATAAAGCTAGTGGTTAACGGTGGTGGGAGAACGGCAAAACTTTCATTGTTTTTCTTTTCCTTTTTTTTGGAAATGGTAAAGCGAGATGGTTGTCAGAAATTCCAATTTCCCCAGTCTCTTATCTTTTGTTATTGAGCCAGCGTCTGCGATAACACGAAAGCAGTTCTATAGGGTATACACCTGTAGTTCTCAGTCTTAAATAACAGGCAATTAGTCAGAGGTTAAAAGGTGTGTTGTAGGTTATCCAATTCAAAAAGAGAATTTTGTTTTCCCAGAATAGCACTTGTGCATGAGGACACAGAAGCAGAAGCATTTCCCCTTTAGTCATCCGGCTGTGGTAAACAGCACGTAATTATATCAGTCTAACAGACAGCACATCTTAAATGCTTTATTAATAGTATAGCAGAGGCTTATTATGAATGGTCTGGCATCAATTTTATTTTTATGACTCATTTTGAAGGGGAAGATTTAAACATCTCTGAAACATCTCACATCCAAAACTGAGTGTGCACACATTACTTCAACTGTACTGGTCTCTGCCATGGTTCATGCCATGGAGACAGTGAATTTCAAAGAGCGCTCTGGGTGACTTCCACTACAGAGACATTGTGTATTTCAAAGACAGCTCTGAGTGACTTTTTTCACAGAAACTGTGTATTTCAAAGAGAGCTCAGAATGACTAATCCACTGAAACAGTGTGCATTTCAAAGACAGCTCTGAATGACTTTTGTCACAAAAACGTGTATTTCAAAGAGCTCTGAATGACTTCCGCCACTCGAAACAGTGTGCATTTCACACTGTTCACAGAGGGCTCTAAAGACTTACACCACAGAAAGCGTGTTTTTAAAAAAAAAACTTTGAATGACTTACACCGCAGACAGCCCCGCGCGAAGGGAAAGAGAGTAGCTATTACACACTTTCACAGAAGCAGCACAGAGGGAGAGGGAGACAGAGAGAGAGATATCCATGGAAACATGCCAGATACTTTGCATGAGGCAGACAGATTGATATAGGAAGCTGAGTAGAGAGTGAGCTGCACTGAAGAGAATGGAGAGGGGGGCACAGAACCAGGATTGCAACAGGGAGACACACCTGGGAGAGGGACATGATGCCGGCAAATGATACGAATTGGGAGAGAGATGGCAGAGGGATAAAAATTGGGAAAGAAATGTTACCAGCAGAGGCATGTGACAGGGAGATGGAATGTGACCAGCAGAAGAATGTGACAGGGAGATGGAATGTGTCCAGCAGAAGAATGTGACTGGGAGATGGCAGAAGAATGTGATTGGGAGATGGAATATGTCCAGCAGAAGAATGTGACAGAGTCTGAGGATTTAGAGAGATATAACTCTGGAGGATGTGACCTTAAATGTGAGAGTGTAATGACTGGGGGAGAAATGCAAAGGGGGCCAGGAGGGTATGACTATGGTTGGTGAAGGGGCATGACACCCATTAGGAGCGAGGTCATTTTACAAAAAGGTCATCAGTAATGATTTCATATTTTATCGAAACATCCTTTTTCAGTACAAAATACTGACTCATAATTCATGTCCTCTCACTCCAGCAAACCTGAGGGAAATTTGACCTGAAAAGCCCATTTTATATGGTGCCCTTGAAATGAAAAAAACAAAAAACTTTTTTGAAAAATATAATGTATTCCTTACACACATATGCACTCACATGCACATGCAGCCACACACATGCACACAAAAATGAACAAGACAATACCATTGGCATACAGATAATTATTTTAGTGGTATTCTGATAGGGTCTTTGGTCTAGGCAGCAGAAGCCATGAGTTGGCACTGACAGTCTAACCTAAAAAAAAATGGAGCAAATATGCGATAGGAAAACTCAAGGTTTTATCAGCAGAAACTCCATAGACAAGTAAGAATATAATATATAATATGGTCAATTTGTTATAAATATAATAAGTAAGTTACTGACTTTGACAGTGAGTACAAAGGCATAGAAAATCTGATCCCTCTCATGCTCACACTAGCAATCTGAATGGGAGTATGAGTTAAAGAAAGTGATGTGGACAAAACTGGGACTGTCAGTTAGATTTAAGCTTTTACAGCATACACCCACCAACATGATGCTTCTTCCCAATCCTGGGTATGGGAGTTGAGTAAATGAATCCAACTTTAATTTACGCAGTTTTTAAGGAAAAACCAGGGCAGTCCAATTCACTGAAAACACAGAGTTTGATCTTGTTTTAAGGCCCTCACAAGTGGATCAGGTTCACAGCCTGGTTGTTGATTCAAAAAATAAATGATCATGGCCCTCATAATGCTGGAATTTGCAAAAGCACCCCACTTCAGGAGGAAATAGGTTGCAATCCAGTCCATATTAAAACATGCTGTAGCCTAAGACATGTTGATATATCAAAATTAGGTTAGTTTGGTCCATGCAACACCTATAAGTTCAATTTTCTGGCTTCCTTCAGTATTTAGTGAAATAAAAAAATTGGTTTCAATTTGCCAATTTCTGATTTTGTGAAATTTCTCTGAGCAGGGAGGAAAACGGTACACCTAATAATGTATTGTTGCATCTGCAAATGTTGAAAAATAATTCACTGTCGAAAAAGATTGAGTGAAACTATAACATTGCTTCGACCCTTCGCTCACATTTCACACCAAATGCATTTTTGGCAAATCCTAGCTTAGCAACTCTCCACCACCCTGCACAACATCAATGTGTTAACACCATAGACTGTTGGGTTCACTGGGAGAAAACAAATAGTCTTTTAGCAAATAGTCTTCGAAGAAAATAGTTGTGAAGTGTGTGTTTAAGATAATTTTATTCTTATTTTTTCATTTAATATCCTCTTAAAATAAAAGTTACTTGGATTAACATGCTAAACTTTTCATTCCATCACCAGGAGCCCCCCATATCCTGCCTCACAGCAAATCAAACGAATGGATTGAATATGAAAATTGGACAAACGTGTGGTCTCATTATTAGGAAAATCATAAAGGAGGAAATGAAAAATATAGAAAAATATAACTGGAGGAAATCCTATCTTCAATGTTCTATTTATAAACCAGAAGTTAATATTTAGAAGCCGTAAAAGCAGAAATTGGATAAATTGAAGCAAATTGTCTATTTCACTATTTACTGAAGGAAGTCAGAAAATTTTCGTTTAAGATTGAGAAAGCTTTATTGCCTATTGCGTTCATGTGAGAAAATAAATCTTACACATGGTCCCTTGACATGACATAAAAAACAAGACTTAATACACCACAAACACACAGTCATGTTTAGCTCATTTTATGCATGAGAAACAGCTGCATATTGACTCAGCCTTGCAGTGTTTCGTTTGATGAGTGTGGAGGTGTATGGAAGGGGATTGACATGTGTTTTCGTATGTACAGTACATAGTGTCGCTAACATGTCTAGCAGCCCAGCTCAGGCTCACAGCCCACCGGCAGGTCCCAATCCACAGCGCTAATCGACTGCGCAACTGACAAGACACGTTTCCATGAGTACAGTTTATGTGGGGGATCACAGCTCACAATTTGCAATAAAGGACTCTATCCTGTGCTACCCAGTTCAGAATAAAGAACAGGCAAAGAAAGTAATGCACTTATAAAGAAGGAGGGATGAGGGAGGTCAAAGAGGGGGAGGACGGGGGGAGGACGGGATGAGTAAAACTCCATACCTCCAGCAGAGACAGCCACAGAGCAGCTTTAGGGTAAACTCGACAAAGCACAAAACAATTTTCCATAAATCAGGGATAATCAGGTCACGGGAGGTAATGCCAGGCGCGTTCCCAGCGGTTCCGCAGCTAACCCCTGTAATGGCTCCGCCCGCGTTTCGACACGGAGAAGAGCCTCGGGGCCTTAAAGCGCACCCCCTCGCCCTGTCCCATTTCAGTCCAACAGCTCAGGCTTGCTCTCCACAGCTCATCTGTCGGTACTGCGGATAATGGTGCTGTGGATTTGCACCCGCTCCTCATGGACTAATGAGACGTTCCACCACAGCTGTGTCCCACTACCCACCAGCTACTAAAACATGATGAGTAGAACTTCCAGTACAGTTTTACCACAGACAAAACCCTGTGTAGTTTGGTAGTGCCATTAGGTGTTTCTTTTTGTGCTCAAAAAGAAAATTCCCTATTTTATTTTAGTCTGCACTGTCCTACAGATGAGACAAAAACTGGTAGCCTGTGGGTGCAGCCTGACATGTCATTTGAGGAAACAAGCATTGAATCAGTATGTAAGGCCAGTCTGTGCTAATGGTGTGTGAATCACTCAGGATACGTTTTATATTTTTAGGGAACAATTTACAGCATTTGCGCAAATGCAAATTTTATTTCAGAACATTTCACACCCAGAAACATATTTTCACCTTATTATGTCTGACACTCAGGGCTTGACATTAACACCCACCACCCAGCAAAAGCGGGTAGAATTCAGCAGTGGCGTGTAACTCCGTCAATCTTACCGGCCACTTTTGTGGGTGGCCTTTTTGTAGCATTTTCTATGAAAAAAATTCATTGTAGTTTATATATCATATCTGAAATAATTATGTCAATTAGAGGTGATACTACATGATACTACAACTCCATTGAGCACTGGCTGCACACTGTGTGCTCATCCCATTGGCCAATCCAGTTTGCATTCTCACGTCTTGCCTCCTCAGTTGAGCTGGGAGTATAATTGATAAGAAGGAGAACTTGGCCAAAATCAAACAACTGCCGAACATGGCGCTGCAAACGAACCGTGTAGACTCATTGCGGCTTTAGCCTGTTTGTTTAGTGATACTACGCTCTAGTAGAAAACGCAGATTCTGATTCTGCGGCTGTGATCGGAAAACACAAAATTAACAACGATTGCCACACCAAACACAGAAAACAACAATAGCTCAGTAAAGGATCTTAAACTTTGACAGATGGACATCCATGATTTGCAAAAAACGAAAAAAAAGAAAGTATGCTGGTCAGATTGTTTGGTTTAACCCTGTAGCATACAATGCATGAGCCTACAAATGGGTAGTTGTTTTCTCACCAATAGTAATGGTAAAACTAAAGTAAAGGTATAAAAATAAATAAAAGCGCATCTGAGGAGCTTCAACATTGACATTATTAAATCAATATAAGAATATTATATTCACACAATTCTCAATACTGTTGGACATGTAATTCGCCATTTGGCCGTTCTCAGCCATAGGAAGCTTCAAAGCACTTGGCCAGCATAGCCTGGACATAAAACTCGGAGCAGGAACTAGGGGCCGGGGGAGGTTGGCCATTTGAGGTGTGAATATGTGTCTGTGTGGGATTGTTGGTCAGTAAGAAGGGGTGGTCCATGCTGCAATTCCTCATACTCATCAGATTCTGTACAATAAAAATTGGTTAATATACCTACAGGCACTATGTTGGACATTGTGGACAGGTCATACCAGAATAGAGTGGAAGTCAGTGTCACTGCTGACTTTGTTACGTAGAAATCCTGAATGGCCAGTGACTTAGGAAAACTACTAGCCACAGTTCTGGCTGGGGAGCAAAAAGTTAATGTCAACCACTGCTGACACTGAAATACAGTGCTTGAAATATTGCCCTTCAAGCATATAAACTTTTAAACCATATGTCCTACTGTACTAGTTACATTTTGCATCACGCTGTGGTATTAAATGTGACACATGAAAGATATTGAACATGCTTGATACTTTCTATTTGCTGAGGTAATACTTTTATTGGGAGGTGTGCCATCTGCTCTGGGCCTTGGCTGGGCGTGTCCCATATCTATACAGCATCTATACAGTGCTTGGAATAACTACAATGACCAAAAACTCTCAAACATTATCTACCTGCTGTACCTTCTGACCTCAGATTCAGATACAACTTTGCACAACAACACAATGAAGAAAAATCTGGGTTATTTTGTGTTTCTTCCCTGTATTATTCTTCACCTTCTTATATGTCCTGCCTCCAGACAAATTACAGCCAAGGACAAGATATGTTCATTGTTTATAGCAGGCAATTCCAGGACACCCAGTTAAAAAATATTTTTGATGTCCACTCATGATGCTATTTCAGTCAAAAGAACATTTCCAATAAAAACATTCTTGTAATCACTACCCCTTTCTTATTCTGTTGTGATCTATTGCTTGCTTGCTAAATAATCAAGAGATTATTACTATTGCTTATGCACATGTATTATTTTTACAGGCAAGAAAAATACATCCCTAAAATTTAATTATTTTCATTTAACAGATAAACCCTGCATCATATTAATTTCTGGCTCAGAAAGCTAGTGAGACCACAAGGTAGGCTGTAAAACCCAAGACTAAAATTCTACACAGAAAAACATGTGGTGTAATCAGCTGAAATCTGGCTCATAGCTACACAGAGTTTCATTTAATAGCTGACTAGACAGTCTCCTAGCTGGTCACATGTGACATCCGTCTGTGCATGGCTACATAACTGTGTATACTACATATGATATATATGTTTTAAGAATTACACACACTTCCTTGTTTAAAACTGTACTCTGTGTAAACCAAAAACCATTTATAACAACATATGCTATACAAAATATTTCCTTTAGCTGTTGTATTAATATTATTTTTCAAGAATTCTATATGGTATTCTTTCATCTGCTTTTGCTATCTGTAATAGCATTGCATTTCAGAAACAGTCCTGGTCCTTCCTGAATATGCAGTACATTTGTGGTATGGAAAATGTATGGGCCGTATGAGGAGAAAATGGTTGAAACAGAGTATCCTTTGAATAATTTCCATACTTTATCGCAATCACCCCATCAGCCTTCAATAATATAAATTTTCTGCTGACAATAGTGAAGATTGAAGATAATGATCATGCACATAAAGACCACATTCTGATGAAAATGGAACACGGGGTTAAGTTGCTTGAATATAGGTGAGAAAAGTCAGGCAGTGTTTCTTTGGGACTATGAATTGCTTAGATTCCATGAAACCATTGTACAGTTGTTACTTGGCATAATTTTTTATATCCCTAATTTGTTCAGAAAAAACATTTTTAGGAATTATTTCACAGATAGCAAATACTTTGTGATTTTCACTTTTTGAACATATATTTTTGTTGAACTGTTGCTGCAGCTTCTAGCATCAAATACATAACTTTAAGAATCAGAATCTTTAAATGTACTTTAGGGTCCACTGTAATGCATGGGGCATATTATTTGTTCTTCCAAATGTAATCTACCTTGCATGTTACAGTCATTATGGGCCTAGAGTGTGTGAGGGAGTCTACACAGGCTGCAGTACAGATAATAGCATTGCCTTTTGGAGGCCTCAGATCATTCCCTTACAGTATATGATAAATAATCCATGGGGAGATTGGCAGTTGAGAAAAGTTCATGCAATCCCCCCCTCCTCCCATTTCAGGAGGAGAGGACAGGGGTGGGGTGGATGGGGCTGGGAGGGGGGAGTGGGGGGTGGGCGAGTGGATGAGATCAGTGGGGCTCAGTAGCTATTCGGTCCCCGCGACCGTCTGGAACTGACAAGTCTTTTGACATGGGGTGACAGTAACTGCATAAAGTGCTGCAGGCGCATGACAAAGGCAGCAATATTATATTAGCTTACCTCCAGGCAGGCTTGACTCAGGAGGCCCCCTGAGAACATAGAACGGCGTGTCGAGACTTTTCAGAACTGTTTACGCTGAACCGCTGTAATGGCCTGCCCCTCCTGTCTTGATGCACCTGTCAGGCTAGAGCTGGGCGCTACATGTTTAAGTCGGGGGTGGGGAGGGGGGCATTTGTAATTGCCCAGTGCTCTTGGCAAACAGAGACTGATCTGCTGGAGATGGTGGGATGCCAAATTCAAGGAGAGGCCAACCCCTTAAAGAAGCCTCTCTTTTAAGATAATAGCCGATATATGCATCTTTGATAGGCAGGCTAGATCTCTGTTTCCCTGCCTCATTATGTGATTTAGGAAATTACTTTGTCCGTATTACTGCCTTGCCCCCTCCACCTCAACAAGCTGCAGTGCTCCTGACTATTAATGTGATGTCTCTTTAGGCTGAAGCAGCTGCTCGTGACACAAATTCGATATTGGGTGAAGACAGGTTACCCTGATGTCTATGAGCAGAATGCATGGAGGATCTCTTCCAACTTCCTGTTTTCTCTATTAAGGAAAATAAAGCCATTGTGAAAACAGTTTTTTTTAGATGATGTGCATCAATATAGGTTTGTACCACATAATGCTCCATAGAAATGTCTGTGCTATTGATGACATTAAATTGTTCGTATTATTCAAATGCACTGAGAAGGAAATGGGGACTTAAAGAATACTCATCTTGCACTATAGTGATTAGCTCTGTCTCTAGTATTTGTGGCTACACAGTCAAAGGTATAATTAAAATGACGGTACAACTGCTATCTCTGTCTCTGCAGAAGAAGATTTTAATTCAAGGAAGGCTTATGTGAGCGTGTATGCTTTATATCCGGTGCAGCAAGAATCAGCAGTAGGTCTGTGAAAGGAAACCACTTGTAAACCGAACAGGAAGCAATATTCTGTGCTGCCACCTTTCAGCTGGAGGGATTGATCTGAGACTATTTTCAGCAGTGCAATGTCTGGCGCCCTCACTCTGAGCAATACAAACGCATGTTAAATGGCATGATTAAATGCTCTTTCACAAGGGAACCTGTTTGCAGGGACAGCCTCCACCACAACAAAAATACTAATATGTAGGCAGAATTTTTAATTTAATTTACATTCAAAACAATATGCTAGCCAATTGCATTTAAATAGAATGAAATGTGTTTTAGAAATGTGTATCATTCTCAGAATAGTTCCTTTTCTCAGTTACCTGATGAAATTGATCTTTTTATATACAGTTTGTTTGTTTGTTATAAAACTGCAATAATTGTAGCCAGGGTACATACTATATATTTAGTTAATCAAAGTTAAAAAATATTGTTTTCAATGAGAGCCAGCTTTATACTCTGGTAAGCTTAGATTCTGGGTTTGTAATCTATTCAAGCTATTCAAGGGAAAAGCAGTATGCCTTTCAGACCATCACATTGAAAACAACTGAGAGAATGACAGGAGATGTCAAGAGAATTGGCTACAATAGCTTGCATTTGACATTTAAAACCATGAACTGTACAGCGTAATGGCATATCAAAACTTTTACACTCAAGGTGTCTATATTTGGGACACTGATGATGATTCATTAGTTGAAAAGCCTTCCATTTTTTATTAAAAAAAAACAGTTAAGTTTCTTTTTTCCAGAGTCAGAACACCCACACTTGACGGAGGTATATTTGTACTGCTCCAAAGCCATTCTTAAAGCTGTTTAGATTGTGGAAGTCCCAGAGTGATGGATTCTGTTGTTTCCTTTCTCTCTTTTTTCACTCCCCTTTTTAAGCCAGCGTGCCGCCTGCACCAAGACCTCCAAATAAATATGAGTAATGTTCCTGAAACTTTGACTTTGCCTGGGCTGATGGAATTGTGCCACAGGGCACAGAATAATCAGTACACTGGGGAAAACCACACATATCCCTCTCAGCAATTATGCATACATTGTGGGAGAAAAAAACTGTGAAATATCTTGAACGTTATGTGTTTTATGAATACTTATCTCGGTTCTGGAGTTGCGTGGAGTTACATGAGCTCATTTAAGCAGTGAGGTTTAAAGTGCTGCTGTCCGGTACCAAAATGCGCTTTTGTGATCAGTGCAGAAGTGCAGACAGAATGGGGCAACAGGGAAAACAAATGTGAAATGTGTTGCCAGGCCAACACCCCCATCACCCCCTTCACCATACCACTCACTTATTGCATTCACAAACACGGCAAGCCATTTGGGCCTTAAGTGGAATTTAGATCTCGGCCTTAATACAAATGTCAGAGCTGCATGCGAATGTGTGCTGACCCACTCTGGCTCAGCGGCCTGCCAGGCATCCGATTATCTGCCCACTGACTGGGGTCCTGCTCCCCCTCCCAGCCTTTACCCTGCACAGACGGCTCCATACATAAACATGAGTCAACCCGACCCACGCTTTAGGGCCAACTGCTCCTACCAGGCTGCCGGCTGCACGGAGCCCATTTTCTGTGATTTCAGCCTCGCCTCGCATGCATAATGCCTTCTGTCCTCTGACACTCTTCAGGTGAACAGGCTCCGCACTCCACGAAATTCCCTAATAGATGAATGAGATGTTTTTAATTGGTGTTTCCAGCAGTTTTAGATGGGCATGTAAAAACAGAAGATGGGTTTTACTCAGGGGATTTCTTTTATACTTTTTGGATGACATCCCTGGAGGACCATGGCATGCTGAGTCCTTTTTTGTCCTGTTTATATCTAGCCCCGGTATCAGCCTCCTCAGCTTGCCCTCCTGTACTTTTCAGCTCAGCTTTGCCGTCGCACCTCTTCATGATTTTGGCACCTCACACACGAATGTGGACTCAATCATACAATTATCAGATGATTACAAGATGCTGATCAGAGTTCTAGCACAGTTGTTCAAATATAAATCAGATAACCAATTCTTACACTCTATTCCTTGCAGTATGCTAGTTATAACTAGGTCCCAGAGCAGTCTGCTAGTTATAGTGTTCTGTCTTTGTCATAATTTCTTCAGGAATATTTATAATGAGTCAGAATATCAGACATCCTTGAGATTCAGCAGCAGCAGAGGCAGAACATTAATATCAAGAATATAGAGACTACCCAGTAAGTTAAGAGAGTCTGTAGCTGTATACAGTGACAAAGGAAACACGAACAAGAAACTATGAACTTTGTTTCTGTGTCTGGGATATATGTCCACATTGTGTACATATCATCCTCAAAACATTGGCTGGTTGGCTTCACATTGCTTGCAGAGCTTGACAATCCTGTGGCAAAGACAGTGTTGACTGCATTTTGAGATTGAGGTTCGATTGCCACTGCAAGGTAAATACAGCGAGCCCCATAATGTTTGGGACAAAGACTTTATTTTTCTTGATTTACCTCCGTGCTCCACAATTTTAGATTTGTAATCAAACAATTAACATGTGGTTAAAATACAAATTCTCAGTTTCTATTTAAGGGTATTTTATACACTTTGATTTCACAGTGTAAAAATGACAGAACGTCGGTGATGCCCTGCCAGACAATAACATATGGTGCCTGAAATGGGGGGATGTGTAAAAATGCTGTAATTTCTACATGGTGAAATAAAGTGTATGAAAAAGCTCTTTAATAAAAGATGAAAATGTGCATATAACCACTTGGGAATTGTTTGATTACAAATCTAAAATTGGGGAGTACAGAGTACAGAAGATGTGTTCTACACAGTTATTTGCCATTCAATTCCTTTTGTGTATCTGTTTTTATGTATTTATATAATACATTTCTCTGTCCCTGCAACATTCCATGTTTCTAAAATTGCAGCATTGTTAGCCTACACACCAGGATACATGGTATGTACATATGCATAAATTTACTATATATTGTGAGTTCACATCCACAGCTAGGGATATTTCCTCACAGATAAAGACTTAATAAATAAAATAAATAAAAAAGCAATAATAAATATTTTAAGATTCCAGTAGGCATTAATTCTGTAGTAGACAAGGCTGCATATCAAATCACACATGGCATGGACAGAAGTTTTTACTTCACTCTCTCTGTAAATTTGTCTGTGTTGAGACCAAAAAGTCTGAGAATCCTCTGGTTCAAAGTAGGAAAACAAAGAATACCATAGCGATTGATTATGTGCTACGGCTTGGCCACAGCAGTGTCTCATCTGCCTTTCAGGTATTGATTTTTAGAACGACGCGGACGCCTTTTGAGAAAGGCAATCTCACAGTTTTTTTTACGACATCAAATGGAGAATAATCAGATGTAAATGTGTTGCTCGCTATGCAGAAATCACAGTCTGGAAGACAAATTAAGCCAGATCATTTGCATAGCATCAGATGAACTTTCCCTGAATGGCTATAGGAGAGAACGTCTGTCTCTCCACGGCACATTTCCCCCTCTTCCCTGAATCAATATTTTTCTGTTTTTCTAAATGATCTGTCCAAATTATTATTATTATTATTATTATTATTATTATTATTATTATTATAATTATTAGTCAAAGGTAGACCATGCATTTTGCATGACAGGAGATGGCAAATACAATTTTATGAATTTTAGAACAACCTTGATATTGAAGCTACAGTTACGAGCTGCTGTGTTTGAAATGTTTTAAAAAGTGTCAAGCTCACAGCCGCTGTAAAAGCATCAGCACCAAGCGTTTGATAAAAAAGCTTTATGCCTCAAATGAAACTGTCTGGCAGATTTTTTTTTTTCTCGTGGGCTCCGTGGTAAATGCAATTTGACCTGTACCTTAAAATATTCCCCTGGAAACAGGAAACAGAGGAAGAGCAATGCGTCTCTTTTCTCCAGGGGCCTCCCCTAGGCACAGTTCACATCAAAGACCAAACGGCAGGTCTTAGCGGAAAATGCGGTATGATGCAAACATCAACTGCATGCACCTTCTCCAGTTACTGTTGAACCAAAACAAGGTTACAAAGAACATTCTCAAGAACGTATTTCAGTCAGGACGACTCACGTATTCAGATTAAATATATTAATGAATATGCAATGTAATTATTTTGGTTCGGTGCCTAATAAACAGGGAAATATTAGAAGAACCAAATAACAGGTGGAGGCTGTGGTGCTGAAGGGTGAACACAATTCTGTGAGCAGCACAAGCAATGAGCAGCACTGGAGAGGTCAGACTGTCAGTTTTAAAAAGGTGCTCCATTAGTGGTGTGTGCATGTGATTTGGTTGAGTATGGCAATATGTAGTGATGTGTGTATGTGATTGGTTGAGTATGAGAATATGTAGTGGTGTATGCATGTGATTGGTTGAGTATGAGAATATGCAGTGATGTGTGTATGTGATTGGTTGAGTATGAGAACATGTAGCTGCGGAGGCCAACCAATGATCAACTGCAGCAGGTTTCCTTTCCTGAACTTGCTAGGCACATTTAATGCATGACACTGATTGAATATGAATATGCCAGGTAATTTTTTAAATTTTTTGCAGGGTTTTGGGTTGGGGCTGAATGGTTGGGACTGCTTTAGGTACGTCTGTGCATGCACTAACCTATCAAACAGGGAACATAATACATCTCTTCTACTAAATGGGAGAAATACAAAAACCCTCAAACAGCAGGGATCATACAAATATCCCTCCAGCAAAGAGATGAAACACAAGCTGTGATGCTAGATCAGACATTGGCCATACTAACATTATGTGATAGTGATAGAAAACTATGTGCACAGCAAAGCACCTGCTGTTACCTGATCAGGAAGTCCAAATCAATAGCTCAATTAACTACTGTAGAAGTAACCTGATGGCACCGGGATTAGAAAAGGACATGCTACTTTTAAAAGGAGTCAGTGCCCAAAAACGACCTGAAAGTTATTTGTGCATTTTTTAATTGTTATTATTAATGATCCATTATCTATACCTGCTTATCCTGGTCAGGGTCACGGGGGGTGCTGGAGTCTATCCCAGCGTGCATTAGGAGAGAGGCAGGAATACACCCTGGACAGTTGCCAATTGCATACTGTGGGCAGTTATTATTTATTTATTTATTTATTTTTTGCTAAATGGCTATGGGAACTGCCATGGTAGCTGCACCGACCCTGAAGGAGTGTGCAGTTGTAGTGGTTATGAGGCAGCTCTAAGCATTGGGAATGAAGACAGTGAAGACTTTAGCATATAACCAGGGGCTCAACATGCATTGCTGGCATCAGTCATGAACACAGGCTCATGAGGAACTGCATAGCGAAGATGAAATTGAATACCTGCAACAATGCCTTTGAAAAAGAGAACGGAATTTTACGAGACTGAAAGCAGTTAACTATATCTGAAAGTGCATACAATGAAAATGTTAACCAGGAGAGGTGAAACAGAAAGGCAGCAGAGAAATATGAAATAAGCCCCATTCTGAGTCAAGGGGCTTTAATGTTGATTTCACATACCCTGACCTCATGCATTTAGCAGACAAATGAGTTGACAGAGAAAGGTTTAATACAGAATAATCTCACTCTGCATGACATTATATTTATTTGCCAGACGCTTTTATCCGAAGCAACGTACAATAAGTGCATACAAAAGGTCATTGGAACAACTACAAATCGCAGGTCTGATAAGGTACAATACTCATAGTCAAGCATAGGCTAGGTCAGAAAGTTATGGTGGTTGAACTGGGAGGCATGACAACGAGCTACAACATCAAGATAACAATACAAGTGCAATATAAGTGTTGGTTCGAGATACAAGTGTAACATGAAAGTGCTACAGGAACAAATTGCAAGGATTCAAATGATAAGAGTGATTCTAGATTGGGAATGCCCTGCAGAGTAGTAATATTTAGTCCAGGTAGAGTCTGAAAAGATGCTAATAATGTTAGCTAGCAATAACTGGTTGGAAAGATTATGAACAAAACCATGATCCATTAGTGATGTGTTCAACTGATTTGTCAAGTATGAGAACGTGTAGTGATGTGTGTATGTGATTGGTTGAGTATGAAAACTGCAGTTGCTGAGGCTGACCAATACCAGCGGAGGAGAATATGATTGCATATATTCAGGTTGCCAGCTAAGAAAAATTTCTGAGGAGTATTGATATAGATACAGCAGTTGGGGCATGCTGTATTGTTTGCGGACAAAAAAAATTCCGTCTGCAGCAACTGGGAACTGTAGGCTCTGCGCACATATCGCTCAGCTGGCAAACGTGCTGAGCTGTACTTTTTCGTTACAGAACTGCCTTCAAGGGTCAATGAACCAATCCTGATGAAAGGAGAGGCCTTTTTGGCACCAATTACCCATGCTCTGTCAAAATAACTCTCGCTACTGATGGCTTAATTACAAGGGTTTCACATTCAAACCAATAATGACAGATGACCTTGGGCCACCTCCCCCCTCTCATTATTCTAATGATTCCTGGCTCGGAATGGAAGACAGATCACTTGTTGATTTATACGGCCCGGTCGCGGAGGCGCTGCGCCGAGGTAAGTCCACACGGATTCTGATGATGCGGACAAATGAAGGCAGCAGGAATCAGGCCGCGGAAGCCAGTCGCGCACCAGCGGGCTTGATTGCGAGCCGTTTAATGTTGTCCTACAGACATTCTGCCTAATCCAATTTATGAGTCACCACAAAATAATTACATTCAGCTGATGGGAGGCGGCTCTGCGCGCATCTCACATCCGCAGCACTGCATGATGGGAGGATTCGGATGCTTGGTGCGTCCGTGCGCCGAGCTGTGACAGGAGAGGCAATGCAGCAGCGTCTTATTTGTTGCTGTTTTTATTAAGGAATCCGCAGAGCTTGGTGGATTATGCCCTCATTAAAAAGATAAACAAACATAAACAAATATTCTGTTTTCGTGACAGAATATGCGAGAGCATAAACTTTATGGCGGGGGAAAACATAAGCTGCTTTGTTCAGTGAAATGAAAATGAACCTGTTTTGACATTAGGCAGTTCTTTTATTTTCTCTCATAAATGCAAATGTATAAGCTTAATGTGAGATCATTGAAAGACGCTGTTATGGTGCTACAGGTTTTGTTTACAAAAACCTCACTAACTAAAATCACAATCCATGAAACTTGGTGGGAATTATATTATCATGTATCGTGCTACATAACAACGCTCCTAACTCTTTCTCCGAGCATCCATGATTCAGTTGTGCACAGCAAAGGAATTTCAGAAGATGTAATCAGATTTATAATTTTCTTCTCAGTAATCAGATTTGTTACATTTTTTGTCAGTCTCCATTGTAGTACCAAGGCAGAAGAAACACCGGTGAAGCTTGTAGTTAGATGGTTTCAGCTGAAGCTCCAATGTAATCTACACATACTGTATTAGTGAGGTGGGGTTGGGTTGAACTGGAGGTTATTCTGTTATTTTCACATTTGCAGCATCTCGAGTTGTGGCCTGAATCCCTCTTCTGGTAACAGTGGGTGTACACTCTGCCGGCACGGCTACACACAGAATCGCTGTCCTTGATCAAAAGTGGGCGTGGACCCAGGTGTAGATTTGGGATGCTGACCTGTATAGAGCAAAAAGCCACACAGGGGGGCGCGATGTAAAAGCGATCACCCCAGAGTCCTACCTCTCCATTGTTCTCTGACAAAAAGTTTACAGAAGACAGATGGTAGTTGCCGAGGGCAGCCCAGAGCCCTGTAAGGATTTCTACCTCAGCAGGGACTACAGTGTTATTGATGCTTCTGCTTAGCCAAAAACAATGAAATGCGCCTATCAAGACAGCGGTCATTGCGCAGGGGATCTACAAAGCACTCAGAATTACATGGGCCTTGATGCTGCTTTCTGTAGCGCCGACGCTACGAAGCCCACAGAGGCAGGTATCGTCCGGTAAAGTACGTGGTCTGCTGGAGCTGATTCTGCACTTTCCAGCGTGAATCATAATGCAGAACAGATGGCCTGTCATTTAAAAGGTCTCAGCCTTGGCTCTTTTCAATGCAAACATTAGGGCTGCAGAGATAAGTGGGAAGCAGGGAATGATTTTAATGGGACCACCGCAGTTTGAAATCATCATCAACTTTTGCCTGACCTTGTAGCACCCTCGCATCGCAAGCAATGTTGAAATCTCCCCTACCTTATTTCTTTTTCTTTCAATCATTTTCTGAAACTAAAAGCAAAAAAAAAAAAATCAATGAAAATTTATAAAGTAAAAAATGCAGTAATACTTGAAATTTTTAAATAATACTCAAGGTTAAGGACTGATTAGATTTCAGCCCTCGCGTTATGTTGCAGTACATGTTTGACAGACACACTATTAAATAAGAAAAAAAAAGTAAAGCGTGTTATAAAATTCACAAATACGCTGCAGTACCGAACACCATTCCCTGGTGGGATATGGTCGCCTGTCTGAGAAGAAAAGGCAGACGGAAGCCGCCTCAGCTGACTTCTCAGTTCTGGGTAATGTTCCCTGGTTGCTAGGGCCTTCAGTCTGGTCAGCTGTTTTAGGAAGCCAATTTGAGTTATTGATTTGCCAGTCACCAGCCCACGCCATTCCACTGCAGTTTAATGAAACAATTAGGAAGCTGCCGGACAGGCATAGATTAAATGTTGCACAGTGGCTGATACACAGGCCGAGCTGAAGGGAGGCACGTTGCACTGTGAAATTCAGACCGCAGTGGTGGAGCTAGCTGTGTTGCACAGCTTTCTGAATTATGTTGCTATCATAATGGCTAATTCAAGGGTAGGTTTGCTATGCTACATTTCTTTGTCTATGGGCTGAATTAAATCATTTTTTTCCTCAGCACATTTACAAACAAATCCAAGTGTTGGGTCCTTGGAAAGAGCAGAAGGTTCTTATTTTGTGTAGGGGTGGAGTCAATGCAGGGTTTCATTATTCAAAAATAAACCACATAATGTCGGGATATTCATTTTAAAGAATTACAAAATAGACATACAAAATAGAAGCTGTTGTATTGTATTTGTTTTCCAGACCTAACTAAAGCGCATTGGATGTTTGGCCCTCCACTCTGTATGCTGCTACATAGAATGACAGGAAATATTTTTCAGATTTTCTTTTTCCAATTTTCTTATGCTTGCAAACATTTCTTATGCATGCATGTCTAGTTTTCTGTGTTGCAGGTATTTCACATTTCTGCATATTTTCACATTATTAAACTTTCCATGCATTCTGGGAATATTTGTGTTACTTTTTTCTTTTCCAGAATTATACGGCTATTCCCTCCGGTGGGGGCAGGTTGCAGTGTCTAATAAAAGGAGAGAAACACAACAATTTTTAGTTCATTATTTTAAGAAGCCTTAAATGTGATGCTAAGACAAATAAATTCTGGCACAAGCAATCCCCTGCTTCAAAAACAAACTTGCAAATGTGAGATGCCGAGGACAAGCTCATGCCAAAATGTATCCTTCGGTGTATTTGCAGCTATATTTACATCTTACAATCCACAATGTGTCGAATCGAAGAAAACAAAAAGCATACTGGGTACTCCGGAACTCCTGCCAGTACTGCAAACAGTAGTGAAATTGAGATCTGTGAACAGTTAGGTTGCCAGAGGATTGCTAGAACAGATTATTTATGCACTGTAAGAACTGTCTCACTCTCTGTTTGCTTTGATCAGATTCTTTTTCTGCTAAGATGTACCGCGACATTGTGTCACTGCACACAGATCATTTGTCTGTAATTGTTTTCATGATGGTCCTGTAGATTTTTTTCCACCGTTTTGATAACCGACAAGCATCGCAACGACGCAATAAAATTAGTGTTTACAAAACAGTCTGAAGATCCAAGTGCCTTCGGTTTGTGTGGACTGTGTCTTCTATTCCATTGTAGGAGGACAAGTGCAGCAATTTGTCTTTTTTCATGCCCCACTCATCATTACTGACATCATGTTTATGCTGAGAGTATCAGTATTTGAGTATCGCATTAATAGTCTTGACTCCTGAATAAATGTATGCATAGGCATTAGCCTGCACATTTCCTTAGACCATCACCTACATACAGGGCGCCTTAAATTTTTACACGTTGCTGATGAAGCAGCTTACAAGTACTTACAAGTACCAGTACTTTACTAAAAGATAAAACATCAGAGCTGCAGCCCAGGTGTCAAACGTACGACCAGATTGTAATGAGTCCGTTTCTTTCTTGTGCCACTGCTGCACTCCTCCAAGGCGCTCAAATGATTTTGTGGTTTTGCGGTCGGCTGACATCTCATACCTAATCTCATATTGTTTTTTTTTCTTTTCTTTCTTCTTTTTATGCCGTTGCTGTTGCTGTTGTTGTTGTTGCGTCTCGTTTCTTCCCCCACTTGAATTTGCCATCTAAAACCCAAGCTCATTTCCGACTGAAGAATGAAAAAGATCAAATCAAATGAGGGGAGACGTCAGCGTTGTGGAGCAACCCTGAGGGACCGAGTGAAACGGTGTGAGTCTCGAAGGCTGCCGCACATAAAAAGACTCGGCTGCATAACATTACCACTCCTCCCCGGCCTGGCTGCAAAAAAAAAAGGAAAAACACAATTGTCATTCAAAAAGGGAAGAAGCTTTGCTTTTCATACATGACAGAGCCTGCTATCAAATAGAAACTACTTTAACCGCTGTGCTTTTGGGTTCAGTATTTCTGAAAACATAGCCACTGAAAAGCCGCAGCTTGTCTTTTGGCAAATTTCTTTTTCCTGGGAAGGGGAGTTCTGTGAGACTTGACGTTTTAGGGCCAATGGAATGATTGCAGTGGCCTACTGGTGGGGGGGGGAGGGTTCATGACAGTATTCTTGCTCAGAATTTCAATGTATGTACAGTATGTTGTAGAGGCTTTTACAGTGATGGCTATAGCATTTTGCTGCAATTTCTAATGCAGTCCTATGTGTGGTACAAACAACCTTGTATTTTTAGGACTAAAATTTTCATTTCCATCATGGAACTCGCGTTGTTTGCATTCTAGTGTTATTTGCTGTGCATGTTACCTAGGTGCATTAAGGGTGGTCGACAAAGACAGAAAAAGGGCGGAATTTGAAGCATGTCTTGCAAATAAATATGATTAATTAATAAAATATGATTTGTTCCTCAAAACAAAAGAGATGGCTGCTGAGCTGAGAATTGAGGAGGCAGAAAACTTCCCCATAAACTCTTAAAAAATTTTGTTTCCAGTCATTTTTCTTGAGTAACAATGCAGCAAGTCACAAAAGTCTCAATATGATCATATACAACCAGTTAGGCAATTGGGTTAGTAAAGAAATAAAAAAAATTTTATTTGCATCGCCGAATTTCAATCAACGTTATTCGAAATTGTGGATACATGTACTCTTCGTTTTCCACATTCACGCTCGGAGAATATTTGTGGCAAAGATCTGCAACATGCAGATTTTGTCACTTAAGTGCAGGTTTTGTTGGCCTTTATTGCAGGTTGTGCTGAAAGCAAACACAGTAATTAACAGAGTGGTGTATCTTTCCTCGATAAGTGTTCTTGTGAATAAAACAGATTTTTCTAAATTGAATTTATTATTTAATCTTCCCAACATGACATGAAGAAATAAGTTGTGATATCACCTGCCAATGGATTGTTCCGATCATTGCCAAACTTGTTAATCAAGAAAAGTGATTGAAAGCAGGTCAAGACCAAAAATCAGTTTAAGGGGAAGCATTCTGCCACCACTGAAAAAAAATTGCACAAGGTACCTACAGTTTACCGACTACACTCATACATGAGAAACAGGCCAGTCATCAGATGAGTGATAACTCCCCTGTAGTGTTGTGTGGCCTTCAGTGTAAAAGTGATATAACTTTCATATACACTTGAGAAAACGTGTTTTTGCCAATAGGACCAATGGATCTTAATTTTACAAGGGCAAACAATGGCCGAAAAATATTGATAGCTCAGCTTTACCAGCTCCAATGAGCTCAGATACTGAACCTGAAATATAAAACAATGCTGAAGTTATTACTCAGTTTTTGCTTGGCTTTTTTAAAATTTAATATTTCACCTAGGCCAGGATGGTGGCGTACTGTGATTGGTTCTGACACGGTGGTGACGAGAGATAATCACGCCTCCGTTCATCTGTTTCCCTTCGTATTGTGTCCTATTCAAGGTTTCACAGGCCATTACGGAACGGGACAGAATGGGTTGCTGAGTAATTAGATTCTCACGAGATCCGTCACATCTCGTCCGCACTTCTGTCTGAGTTAACAGAATTCCGTTTAAGGAGGTTAAAGCAGAATCAAGATTTGAAAGTGAAAAGGCGTGCCCTATGTCTTGATCTGTGTTATTTAGATTGGGATCAAGACCGTGGCTCTATCAAAGCCGCAGCCGACTTGAACAATTTAACACCCAATTAGGCTTTAAATGCAGACCAGCATCCCACATGAACGAGAATAACTAAAGTCTGGACGAGGCCTGTGTTTAAGCTGTTCAGAGCCCAGTGGCTTGCTTTGTCTTGTCAGACAGAGGCCTTTCTGCATCATTCTGGACAATTGTCCTTTGCTAACCCATTTGACGCACAATAAATTGTGTTAATTCAACTTGAATAGAGTTTAAATGGGGGAACCCAAAAGGGAGAAAGTGTGCTCTTATTTTGGTGCATGAAAAATGAGCAAAGAACAATTTGGAGTGCAATGTTTTGAGTATTGTTACTCTGTACCTAAGTATGAATACTTCTTAGTTCAGTGGTCACTCACTTGAAACAGGTATGGTTGTACAAGAAGATAAAAATATTTCACCCAAAGGGGAAAAGGCCTGAATGAAGGCATTATTTTGAATGTAGTGGGAACAACTTCTTTTTAAGTTTCTGGAGTTATTTTAATCATTTCATGTCATCAGGGACTGTGTCAATCTGTGTTACCATTATGTTCATACTCTTGAGCTATGCATATTAAATTAAGATTGGTTTTATTGAACTGCTTATTGCAGGGGTGGTGTGGCACACTTCAAAAACATGACGTTAGGAAATGGTGTCTCTAAGATTTATTTTTGTCGCCACATTTATATGGAGGGGCCAATCATTGTTTTCTGTAGTGTATTACAATGAGTGTTCTGTTACACTGATCAGCGTCATATCTGCCTTCTTAGCATTGGAAAGTTCTGTCTTTGGCATTACTGAAGCTCAAAGTGTTTGGGTGGATTCACTTGCTCATTGTGAATATGGTATACATGAAGTGGTGTGGCCAACAAATAGAACATCTAACAGCATTGTGTACAACAGTCTGTGGTATCACTAATACACAGCCTATAGTAGCACTAATAGACAGCCTATAGTAGCACTAATAGACAGCCTGTGGTAGCACTAATGAACAGTCTATGGTAGCATAGTCTATTGGTGAACACCTGAACGATTATCGGCACGACACTAAGACATGCACGGCTGTAGTTTGGACCCTCCACCCCTACCCCAATCCCATTATTGTCTTTTTTTCACACTACGCAATGATGATCTTTGATTACTGCAGTGGAAGATATCAATGAAGTGTAACAAACATACACTCGCACGTGTACACACACGCACGGAGAAGAGATCATTTAGACCTGTTTCAATTGCAAACTCCCTTTGAGGCAATCATGATGATGGTCTGCGTACTAATCAATAAGGAGCCGGAGTCATTAAGAGAATGGCGGGGCCTGAATACTAATGAAAATCAGTCAGATGTGCAGAAGGCAGTCCAAACTAGCCAAGTGATCATTAATGTGAGAAGCTCTAGACTAAAGGTGCCTCTCTTACGATGGGCTTGATCTGGGCCAGTGTTTCATTAATCCAGCCTTGAGCGTAGTTACTGTACATTCATCAGTATTTTTAAATGCAAGATTCGTATGAAGGAATCGTCAAAGAAGCCCCCATAATCTCTGTAGAAAAAGGCTGAGTATTGTTGTGTTTGCAAAGAAAGGGTATAGAGGATTTTAACTTTCCGTCCTTGCATTTAATTTTACAATTTCTTGAGTATAGAGTATAATCTGTGTTGCTTTTTTTCACGAGTGCAAATACTTTTGGATTGTACAGTATACGGTACAGTATGTGTACTGTACCATATGAACACTAGAGATCTGACAAACAATGGCATTGCAAATCAGAATGCCCTCATGGACAAATAAAACCAAAAATACTGTAGATCACCTTTACAATGTTCGGTTTCCTGCAGAGGTGTTCCATGAGTACAGGAAGCTCTTGAAAACTTCAACTTAATGTACAATCAGCATCAATACCATGACTCATCTGTTTCTTGAGATTTATCATAGCTTACAGTATGAAATTGTCTAAATGTCATCTTGAATTATGAGCTACGCATAGGTCAAAATCTGGGGATGATTTAGCATATTATTTGAGATTGTGCGCCTATTCTGCAAAAACACTGGCTCTTTGTTCAGCCAAAATAAAGAATATAATTCTTGTGCTGTGTGGGTTCCTTTATAATCCTGGCAGTAAAGTTGCTTTTGTAAATGAATTAATCATGTTTTAAATGGGAAACATTTTTAAATGCATTACAGAACTTTAATAGTGTTTGTAAGCAGCCACTATTATACTATAATCCAAATCACTATTTTCTACCATTTATAGTTGCTTGTCTTGGATGTTTAGGTTGAAAAATGTCTACCCATGTCAAAAGACAAAAAAGAACATGATTGCATAGGTAATGTATGCAGAACAGATGCTGCCCCTATAATTTGCCTTCTGCCAGTGACAGGCAGTATAATAGAAATACTTTTTAAACTTTATGCTGATAGCATGAGAAATTACTTGCGTATTATTATACTTTGCCATTTAAAAAAAAAAAGTGAAGTCCTTCATTTTCCAAATATGACAGTTTGAAATTTTTGTTCTATTTGCATTATTTTAGGGTGACTGGATGTGCGGGTATTGTGAAAGCTACTTTGACAAGCTGAAATAAAAACTATTCCTGAAAAAAGGGCTTAAACCTGGCATGAGCCAAGACTAGGCGACCATATTTTAGTGAATCTGAATGAGCCAAGTGTTTTCTGACAGCTCTCTATGGGTGATGCTTACTGCACAACTCTGACTGAGCAAGGCTGAGTGAGCTAAACCAGGAAAAGCTGTGCTGTGTTGCCAAAGCCATTGGAGTGTAGAACATGTTAAAGGCACGTGGAGTCAAACTTATGCAACTGTGCAAAAAGAAATGCATCATGTGTGGAGGGCTGTATAATTTTATTTAAAATCATACACACAGGACCTTGTCTGGAGATCCTATAAGCACCAAAGTACACTAAGAAAAATGTGTTATACAATTAGAGAATATGAGAATTGAACCCTAAATGTCCAATAAGCATGCATGCTAAAATGCACTGCCCCTAATTATGGGTAAGTATTGAATTTTTAATGCAAAATTCCAATCATATAGGAACATTATATTGTGTGGTTGTATTTGCGTTGATAATCTTGTGGCACAATTAATCATGAAGCTAACATCAGCATTTTACTTTGGCCGTTTGCATGTAAGGCTTTTTGGTCAGAAAACAACAATTTATCCTTTAATTTGTCAATATGATTGCATAGCAGGCTATTAAAATTGGAGAGCTTTTTGTGTTTTATCCGTCCTGACTACTTTTGTGGGGGGGGGGGGGGGGGGTGGAGCATTTAAAACAAGAACTAAAGAGCAAAAACAGGTACAGTGGCAGGACAGTTTCTTATCAGAAATAAGTGGAAGGGGAGTGTTTGAGGTGTCGTCCTGCCCCAAGACCTCTGCTATTAAAGCTCCAATTCACAAGCTAAAGACCACACAATCAATTGAATGCAAGCAAGGATGATTATTGAGCAGGTATTCATGATTGAAAGCAATACATATGGATGATTAGTCTGTGTTGTGGGAAAGACTTCCGCAAAGGACTCCCATAGCTCCCGGGCTTGGCGAATCCCCACTTTTCCCAAGGAAAGAGCGCTGACTGTGCTACTCAAAGATCTTAGTGAACTGAACTGATGTAGAGATGATGAGCTCAAGATGACCGGCGACCCATTAGTTTGATCATGTGATCTGAGTTACCTGGACAGAAAGCGGTAGTTGCAGCTCCAATGAGAAAGAGTAACCAGAAAATAAGTTTGGAGAGATGTTGGATATGGACAGAACTTAGTGGAGATGAGAGAGAAACCAAAACCAGGTTGTGACATGGCCAAACTCTTATGAATAAAAGTTCAAAGGCAAAGAACTTTGAGGCTGTCTAACTTGTTTGTGGTTTACTTGAGGTTCATATGGACTTAGATAAATGTTGAGGCTGAAGCTAAATTGGGTGTGGATTCGCTGCTTTGGTTGGCTTTGCTATGTTTTAGTAAAGGCACTGATCTGGGGTGATGATCAGAGATGCAAGGATCACGAGAGGGGTTGGATTTGCCAGACCTGGAAGTGAATTTCTAGCATCATAAGAAACCGAAAAAGGCTAGAAAGGAATATGGATCCCAGCGTGCATGCAACGTGAGGAGACGAGTTAATAAAATGTCTTTAATATCCAATTTTCATCTCATAAAGCATCTCAAAATCCCCTTATTAGCAGAAAGGAATTGTTTTGTATTAGATATAATATTGTTTAAAATTATTTTGGTCTTTTTGTGTTATTGTGATTTGCTTATATGAATCTTTGGAGATTGAAGAAACTGCTCTTGTAGATTTCCTGAATCTCTACAGTAATCGCTCATGGCCATGCCATTGTGATAAAACTTTTATAAATTAAAGGTTTGTAAAGGACTCTTCCAGTGCCTTCCAGTAAAGTGTTACCAAGGCTGAGACAACTTCACTGTAGCATTGCAAACCACATACTGAACAATAAAAATTGCAGTGAAAAAGAAAAAAACAGTCAAATGATATGTGAAGCACACAATACACTGTGGCCATGCTGATATGTGAAGCACACAATACAGTGTGGCCATGCTGAAATGTGAAGCACACAATACAGTGTGGCCATGCTTCTAGAGAAAGGTGTTTTTCTGTAAAAACTTTCAATATTTCAATATCTGCAATACAGGAATATAAAATTTAAAGGGCTCTGAATATTTAAATAAACAAATGAATGAATAGATTAATGCATAAATAAAATACCTGAGAAAGACCTGTAAATCTGTTAATTTAATGTACAGAAAAAGCACAGTGACCAAGCACTATAAGTTATCATACAGTACATACTGTCCAGCCTTATTGAAGCAGAGCAGACAGCAGCTAGAGGGTTGTCAGCGAGTAACATTTCCCAGCTGTGATTTAATATAAACAGTCCCTTGGTGTATTTTAGGATGGTATGATACCAGAGAAAATGCGCAGTCTAATGTGCAATGCTGTTCTCATGAGAGAGCAAACAGCGGTATGCTGCATGTTATAAAGCAGAGCAGTGGAAGGGTTGCTGCATGTTTGTATTTTGAGTAACTCAAAGACAGTAAAAAAAAAAAAAAATCATAAAATCAGTGTCTAAAATGATAATTAAACTAAAAAACAAAAATCCCTTGGCCTGATAATTGGTTTCTATTATCATTGACTTGACAGGAGAACAAAAAAAATTCATAGTTCGCGTAATTATTGTTTTTATTTTTAAAAATAAATAACTTTATTTAGTTAACTTTATTTTATTAAGTACTTTAGAGTGCTTGAATTATGCTTATTTTGCCAATCATTCAAAAAACCTCATATTTTATTGAAATTTTGCTCTTAGAAACCGATCCTGGAGCTCTTTGTGATTTCTGAGCTCACCAGGGCTCTCTTTCTTCTTAATGATGTTCCAAACAGTTGGTTTTGGTTAGCCTAAGGCTTGGTCTATGTCTCTGACTGTTTTCTTCCTAATTTCTCAGCCTCATAATGGCTTCCTTGACTTTCATTGGCACAACTCTAGTCCTCATGCTGACAAATGCCAATAACAAACTCCAAAGGCAACGAAAAGGCTAGAATCAAAACTATATACTGAAAACTGTCTTATACCTTTCACTAAGGAAGCAATTGAAGACACCTGACATCTGACAATCAAAAACATCTGTGAAGCCATTTGTCCCAAACATTAGGAAAGCCTGAAATAGAGGGACTGTTTATAAGAAATGCTTTCATCTCTACATGGTGAAGCCTAAATGTACAAAAATACCCTTAAATAAACACTTCAATCACATGTGATTGTTTGATTACAAGTCAAAAATTGTGGAGTACAGAGCCAAATCACTAAAATCACTTTGTCCCAAACATTATGGTGCTCATTGTACATATACAGTACCATGAAAAAGTATTTGCCCCCTTCCTCTATTATTGCACATTTGTCACACTGAGCAGATCTTTAGACAAAATGTAATATTAGACAAAGGGCTGCTGAGTGAACACATTTTTAATATTATTATTTCATTTATTTAATGAAAAAGGTTATCAAACACTCATATCACCCACATGAAAAAGTAATTTCCCCCTCAGTTGCTCTATCAACCAATTATCCAAATTTAATTAGATTCACCCGGAACTGGTAAAAAGCAAATACAGCATTTCACAGTAAGAGCATCATACCAACAGTGAAACATGGTGGTGGTAGCATGATGGTCTGAGGATGCTTTGATACCTTGGGACCTGGACAACTTACCACTATTGGTGGTCTTTCCAAATCATGTCCAATCAATTGAATTTACCACAGGTGGACTCCAATCAAGTTCAAGAAACATCTCAAGTATAATCAATGAAAACAGGTTGCACCTGAGTGTCATAGCAAAGGGTCTGCACACTTATGTAAATGTGATATTTCAGTTTTTTATGTTTAATAAATTTGCAAAAATTTCAATTTTCTAATTGTTTTTTATTTATATATATATACATACATATATTCCAGCCTAATTTCAATGTGTGTACTAGCACTGAATATAGCTTCAAATCCCATATTATAATTGACAGAATGACACCATTGTATTACATTCCAAAGCAGAAGGTAATTATCAAATGCTTGGTAAAGCTTGATCTCTGCCCTAAGGTAAATTGATTATGATGGAGAACACCAAGAAAAAAATCAGTCTATACACTGTATAATTTTGTGAAGATGCTGAGATATGCTACTTAGTTAGGTTTATTGCCATTTCTATATTTAAAAGTCAATTTATTAAATCCGTAATTTAAATTGAAGTAATTATCCACCTCTTTAAATGTATTCAGTTGCAGGAATAATTTCATTACGGATACAGTTAATTAGGACCCTATTATGGCACTAATAAAAATGCCAGGGTGATAGTTCTTAAAGCCTTCACTCAAAAGAAAGAGTATTTGACTATGCTAAAATAATTAGTTCCCCAGGACCCTTCTTAGAGTAGTGTGACTCCCTGCCTTGTCCACACATTAATGTTCCTTGATGAGAAAATGGAGGACGGAATGACGCAGACTACGGTTAACATTCTAGGTAAAGTAATAACCCTTTGATTGCAGTAGCTGAAGGCTGTTCTTTCATGGATTCCAATTGCCACTTGTAATTCCTTTTAATCATTTCATTAGAAAAGCTTTATCATGCCATCCAAGATGGCCCTCATGTCAGCCTTATGATCAAGTTAACATCTCCTCACTGAGGCGACAGGCTCTGGCAATCGAATAGAGCTATTCACACACTCAGCAACACTTGAGAGGCAAGCGAATATCGTGCCAAGCCCGCCCGTAAGCCTGTCTCTCATTAACCCTGCAAAAAAAAGGAAGATAGCAAAGGTGACATATTTACTGCCTGGCTCCTCCACCCTCAGCCCTAACTCAACATATGTGGTGGCTGGAGTTGTGTGTCATATTAACACACAGGAAACAGTAGCATGATTTTTTGGGTTCTCTAGCAAAGTGTTTGCTGCATTAGCTCAATTGAACCATCTGTCTGGAGGGAACAAAAAAAAACAGCAAGAATACCACAGCTTTTTGTCATTCAGGGGACAGGCTGAGTCGCTGTCAGTTGGTGAGGAAATATAATCTGCGAAGGAGAAGGGACTCGTCAAGTCGAATGACAGATTACTGCATATGCACCCAGCACAGGCGTCACTCAACTTGTTTATGTTTGTTATACGATGTTTGCTTCAGTGGGGAAAATTGATTTACATACGATTTTTTGCTTTGGTGCGCTGTAATTCAAGGGAAAGATTCAGTTATGTGGCCGCTTTCTGTCAATACTGAAGAAATATAATTTGCAGAGATTAAGCATGTGGTCTAAATGACAGATTTCTGTATAGACTCATTGTTGACAAGGTAGTGACAGTGGTGTCCTTCACTTGCATTCATCATTTCCATAGTTTTTATTTCAGAAGAAATCTTTTTTTTTTCTGCTAGCTTTGGCCAGATCTCTAGCTTTTATATTAAATTCTTGTTTTTCTTTGTCTGGAGATAACATCATAACAGCAAATAGGAATCCACATGAAAACCAATCCTTTGCTGTTGTAATGCATTAGTTTATCCTGTTAACTCGGCACAAAGGCACCAACCTCAATTTCAGCTATTTTTTCACTTGATATTATGCTTAGAATGATGAATCCATCAATTATTTTATTTACTCTGCAAATGCTGGTTATGTCAGTAGATCTAATTACATTGTAATGTGTGGATTTTTCTTTCAACGTATAAGATGTGTTGCACGTAGCTCTAAATATAGTTCAAAAATGTGTACAGCATATCATGGCCAAATTTATGTTTAAATATATGTTTGTATATTGTAGTCATTCAGATACTGATCTATACTTTTAGAGGTTGATGTGTTTTTTATGGAAGAATGGCATATAGTAGACTACAGAATTGTGAACTGACCCTTTGTTGGCTTTTTGTTTGACTAGCTGACCAATAATAATGCTCATGTGCAACTGTTGCTATCCACCATTTCTTCCACCAAGCTTTTGCTTCAAAGCATGTAGAGTGTGAACTTTGTGTGTGGTAGGAAGGTCGAACATTCTGACTGCACTGTAATCACAATGGGAGTTCCATGCACAAACTTAAAGCAGAATTGGCATCTGGGCTCACTTTGACAGGTCATTTAACTAATTTTTTAAATCATATTATAGGAAACAAGTTATATTCTGGCAAATTGGCGATTTATATGTTGTTATTTGATTATACTGTGGCATGTATGACATTATGCACAAAGAATAAACTGTCAGAATCTGTTTTTTGAAAGATCGCCGAAAGGTTTGACCTCCCTATTTTTGGTACATTAAACCTGAGTCTAATTACTTACCTGTCTACCCATATAGTTTGCCTATGTCGAATGTTATTTTCTGGGGAATTTTTCCATATTACATTGTCAAAAAAAACAGAATATGGGAAATCTAAAATGATATCTGTTTCCTAGCTAGCAATGAAAAAGCTATCTACTCAGCTTTTTATGATGTCGCTACAATTTTCTAATTAAAGCTAGCATGCTAGGTGAAGTCCTTCTAGTTTTTTTATTTATTCATATGGGTTTGAAACTTTACAACCAGCTCACTCAGAGGGTTTGTAGGTATGTAATTAGATTTTTTTTAAATTAGGTCTTGGGGTGAAAGGTTGACAAACCTGGTAATGATAATTAAGGATGGCAGGACTTTGGTGGTGTTTGACAGAGGGTCAATTGCACCTCTTATTTGGAGAGGTGCCCAGTAGCTATTTGCAAAGGACTTCAAGACTTCAAAGAAGTTCCAGTTCCTGCTTGCACCGCATTGTGATTATGTAATCTTGAAGGGAGAGCAGTGTTGAAATGCCTCACATATCATGAACACCACTTTACATACCATGATGTATTAGCCAGCTAACTAAATCACTTTTACCTGGCGGAGAAGGGCTCCTCACAACATATTGCACATTTAATAGTGGAATTGTAACTTTGCAATACAGTGACTTTTCTGTCCTTGTACTGTAAGAGATAAATAACCCACAAGACCATGAGTGGCCATCAAACATTTTTTGAAAGCATGAGCCTAAGCTACATTGAAATACTTTCCACAAATAATGCGCACATGAGAAATAAATCACATTTTTCTGCCGTCTTCACTTTTAATAGTCTTCGCTTGACAGAGCAGTGGTTTACGGAGACATTAAAATGATATTAAAATACCATAACCTCTGTGGAAATAGAGCTGTGGAAGTGTTGAGAGAATGAGACAAGGGCCCTGCAGTTAGATCTCATTAGCAGGTATGTATGCATGTACCTTGCAAAAAGGGGTGGTAGGAAATGCATTGCTGTCTTCCATTTTTAGAAAAGCAGCAGATGTGTGATGTGCATAATATTCTGAAAAGGTCATTATTGGCCTGTGTAAAGATTGAGTCACATTCAGAACAAATGAAATGCAAGATCAGGGTTTCATAGCAGAGCCCAGTGTCAATAGATGTGACATGCAGCTGATCACTGACATTGATGCAAAAAGGTGTGTCTTCTGTGAAGCTGAGAAGCTTGTCATGTGCACAGTCTGTTATTTGTGGTGAGGATCATGGGTAGGGCTGTCGCTGTGACCACGGTTTTGTCTGTCTGTGGAGGTCAAGGGCACCCCTCCCCCCTCCCCCCTGGCTGCTCTTCAGGCAGGCACCTTGCTGTGTCTATGGGAAGAAAATTGTTAAACCTGGGGTAATTGGCTTGTTTCCTGGTTGAGTCTGGGGATCGATGGCGCCAGACACCTTGATAGAACGAGTGGTCTGATCCGCTGTTCGACAGAGAGGGGTGATAATATGACCCCCCTCTCTCTGTGACGGGAGATCTTTGATCAGAGTGATATTTGTACCCACAGTTGTCCGTAGTGTATGGATTGAAGGAGTCTCACAAACAGGGTTCCCTCTGACACTGACCGTACAAATGTCAAGACCCTCATTCAGATACAGATACTTTATACGATTTATAGTATTTTCTGTGAAGCACCAAATTTCTGAATATCCAAAGTGTCACTTCTACATATAGCTGGAATGTAATCATTTAAGTGTGGGTGTGTGGGGAGGGAGGGGGGGTCATTGCTGCCAGTACCAATGAACAGCACCTTACACCAGTGTGCTGAGCCCACAAGTCTTATTGTAGCATCCAAAGTGTAGCACCCACCTGAGTTGTTCAGTTAGGAAGTTACACTACATGGCCAAAATAGGTGGACACTTGACATCCAACATCACATCCAAAATTATGGGCATTATTATGGAGTTGGTTCACCCTTTGCTGCTATAACAACCTCCACCCTTCTGGGAGGGCTTTATACTAGATGTTGGAGCATTGCTGCAGGGATTTGTTTCCATTCATCCAGAACAGCATTAGTGAGGTCAGGTACCGATTGGGTGATTAGGCCTGGCTTGTAGTTGGCTTTCCAATTGAAACCGAAGGTGTTGGATGGGGTTGAGGTTAGGGCCCTGTGCAGGCCAGTCAAGTTCTTCCACACTGTTCTTGACAAAACCATTTCTATATGGACATCGCTGTGTGCCTGGGGACATGCTGAAACAGGAACAGGCCTTCCCCAAACTAGTGGGAAAGCACAGAATTGTCTAGAATGTGATTGTATGCTGTAGAATCAAGATTTTCCTTCACCGAAACTAAGGGGTTAAGCTCAAATCATGAAAAACAACCCCAGACCAAGAAGTGATCGGATACCTTTGTTCATATAGTGTTTATGTAGTTAAGGAAATTATATGCAGCGCATCTTCTGCTAGTGAATGTAAATGGGTGGAAATTAGAGATGTTCCACTCTTTCTGCTACACATATTAACTGGCCTACTGTATGTATGTAAGAGGCAGAAGCCGTGTTGAGCCGAGTCATTTTGGAATATTATACTGTTCAAAACATGGCCTAAGGCAAAGCTGAGGGGCATTAACCTAGCCGCGCCTGTCACCAAACTACAGCATTGCATTTCATGTGAATAATTTGCAACAGCTTAGTATGCATATGTCCCCCGCATTCATACAAAGTGATTTTGTGTGGCCCCTGGGTTTTCAAAGTAATATTTTTACATTTCATTCATTTGCACTGCATGGTTGCTGGGCTGAGTTAAACACTAGCTCAGCGTACAGATAACTGTGTGGCAGTACAATGAGCTGGAGAGCTGCCCTCAAACCGGATTTAACTGCGATATTTCATGAAATGTCTAGCGGACCCTCAAACTGAGTTTAACTGCACTATTTCCTTTAATGTAATGATGGTGCCAAAGGCTATTTTCATTGAATACAGTCGGTACTGACATTCGGCAGCTTTTGAGACAAGCTTTTTGAGATAATATGCTAATTGCCGCTATACTTTATCTCCTAAACATTGGAATAAACATGATTTGTGCTGTTTTACAAACAGTGCCACTGCAATGGTGTGTTTTCAGATGCAATGCATTAGCTAAATTACGAATGGACGTGTTCTCAACCTGTGTCTGGTTATATGGTATTATTTTTCAATATTTTGACTTTCATATATTAATGTCTCATTTCGGCACAGCTGGGGAGCAATTGGATAAACTAATCTATTGTGTGTATTTCATCTGGAAGGTTTGTGGATATAATATATATATACTTTTTATAAATATCAGTATAACTTAAACATATTTTTTTCATTGAATTAAACTATATTCTGCAGATCATATTTTAATCAAGGACTGAATTAGATTTTTAATCTAGAATTTCCCTGTCATGATTTTTTTTCAATAAACCAAGAATGATTTTTCTTCAGTCAGCCACTCTCAGTCAGGATGGACCTGAAGAAGTGTGAAATGGGCTCCAGACAGAGGGTATGATTGAATGGACACAGTCATCGACACTCCTGCAAACGTTCACATTCTCACATTGCATTTTCTCTTGACCGTTAAAAGACTACCGGGGGACCCTGGGGGAAATTTTGGCGTTGCGGTAGAACTGAAGCATGGCTACCACTGTTTCAGAACTTTTTTCCCTTACAAGTCAGTGAACAGACAAAGCAAACAACAATGAGCTTCTTTAAGTGGGCGTGTCTCTGCACGTCAAAAACTCTTTCCCCTGGGAATTGATTTCTTCTCAGAAGAATGTTCCAGAGATGATTCTGCATTCTGAGGGAAGGTGCATAGTTATACACAGGTGCTCTGTTCATCCAGTCAATGTCACAGCTGGGACTATGAGGCACCAGTAGGAATCATTCTGAACCATTTACTTCCAGATGGCTAGAGTATATAAGATACATCAAAAGAAATGGCATATGGGCCTGCTTCAGGAAGACAACTCTATGATATTGTACTTCACTGCCCCCTCCTGCCCCCTCAATTTTCCATAAAGTTTGTCACATATTTCACTTCAAGTGCAGTTAGGGTACTTGCAAGTTGCACACATTTGAGTGAGTGGCTTTTTGAGTGCATCTTTTATTTCACTAAAACCCAGTTCTCATACTCCTTTGTCTAATTTTGATAGTATTCAGTTTCTTACAATATAAGTAGAAGATGATTTATATCAGTTTAATGCTGCAATTTTTGCATGAGCCTCATAATGCTAAAGCATAATTGCGTATGCCACCTTGGATTTATTATAGGTTTGGGTGACTGCGACAAACCCGTTAGCTGCTGAGAACTGTCACTGAAGAATGTATGTTGTGTCTCTAAAACATTATAGTAAAAGTAGTAGAGTCTACAAACTAAAATAAATTATAATTGAAGGTGGAAATGACAATTAAATACTTTAAATCTATAGCCAACTAAAAGGAAAAACCTCCCAGTGTGCAACCTATCTTGACAACATAATTTGACCTAGGAGGCTTTTTAAAGTGCCAAAATTACACGTGACAACTCTTTCAGACAAGTATTTCAGACATGACAAAACTGCTAGTTTACTTGATGCATCGGTACATAAGGGGAAAAAAACAGCCGATCGGATTGGCCACAATCAAACCAAACCTGCAGTACACCTGCTAGTAATGTATTCCTCATAACCAGCCTCTTTTAGAACTGCGCTGCAGGTATGCTAGGCACAGAATTACCTAAACTGAGCTGGAAACAGCTGTAGTCGCCAGTGTCATGCATTGCCACTAGACCACTTGAGAGTTGTGTGTGGACTGCAGAAATCGGACCCAGAATGTATTGGATATTTGACATTAGTCAATGACACTGGCAGCTGCGCTTGGTTGGTATTTGTCATGATTTTCTTTCATTTGTAATGTTAGAGGAACAGGGTATACAGTACAAATCAAGTCTTATCGAGAGAAGGTTGAACATGCATTTTTTCATTGTCTCTGTTCACATCCATTTACACTGTATTTAATTGGTCAGATGTGGCAGGATAATAATCATTTAAATATTCACGGATAAGGAAAAAGTCAATGTATAATTATTTTCAGAATCTGTATTCCCAAATGCTTGTCAGATATGGTTGCATTTTTTATTGCCATCGTAAGAGCCTGTCAAGGATCTGATCAAAAGTGAATGTATTGTACTGTATAATAAAAACAGGTCCAGATCAATTAACTGTCCCATCACTCAAATTGTTAAAATTCCCCTTGTCAGGGTTTTCATGATTAGCATCAGGCAATTGTTGGCCACAGAGCAATATTAAATGTGTTAACTCTAAATTAAAATGGAGGAAGCTGATTCCTAACCAGGCCTGTACTTTGACAGCAATAAAATCACCTCAAGAAAGGGTCATGTGTGCTCATCTCCAGCAACAACCTTTCTTCACTTACATTTGATGAAAATTTCCTCAGCAAAAAACCATATTAAAAATGAACTATAGCAGGGATCGCTCTGAGACCGTTTTTGACACTGCACGTCAAGTAATGCACTAAGAAATCTAATGCGCGGAGTAAAAAAAAGCACCCGTGGACACTTCCGTCAGTCTCAGCAGCGCTTTGCAGTTCTGCGGTGGATGCTGTAAATGGCCAAGAGCCACAATGGCCGCCGTCAAGGGAGATAATCAGCTGCACACGCCGTCATTTCCCACACAGAGCATTACCGCAGAAATGGGAGGTGGGGGAGTGTTTTCAGCAAATGACCCACTACCCGAAGAAAGGGGAGAAAAAACAATATTTTACCCAGTGGGTCACAAATTAAATTTGTATCATGTCAGATGGAGCAGGATTCAATAGCATTTATTGGCAACCGGTAGCCTGAGGGAAATTAAGTTCAGCTGCCTGTTTCATAATATACATCAATTTCTGAAGGCCCCTAGGTTTTGATATGAAGCGGGACGTTGACCCATTCCAGATTTGCGAGCTCTGGGTGAGTGAAATGATTTAATAAGTGAAAGCCATGCAAAAAATAAAAATAAAGGGACACTGCAGTGACAAAATGGCATGACGTGGTAGGCATTATCAAGCTCAAGGTTTAGCACAAGCCTTGAGAACTCCTTACTTTGTGTTGCCTCTTTAATCATCGTTAATTAACAGGTAATTAACACCTCAGGTCAGCCTTGTTGTAACAGTATCCATAGAGAAAGGCCACAAGGCTACAAAGTGGACTGAATGCTGATGAATGGTGCTGCTTAAGATTTCCCAAAAAAGTTACATATTTTACCTTAGACTTTTAACTCAATTTAGTTACATGTAAAAAAAAAAAAAGTTTCAAAAAAAGCATGTAGCCTGCCTCTGATACTTTTCTTATTGCAGCAGCCCAGCTTCTGAGACTTTCACCCTCTCGGGTTTCTGACAGTGGGCACCCAAATGGTCGAGATTAGATTCCACTGTACAGTGAATTGTGCTTTAGTTGAAAGCATGCAACTGTCCTGGCATGATGTTCACTAAGTAAAATATGTGACCTTGTTAAGTCAAAACAAACAAACAAACAAAAAAAACTAGGCGATAACACAGATGCTTCCCTGCTTTGACGTCTGCATAACGACACGAGTTTCCTGAAACTGTTGCCTTTGGCAAGTTTTTATCTGTTGACTGTCTGCTTTCAGTCCTGTGGACAATATTTGAGTGTTATTATATTTTCTCTGGGAGAGATTTATTTTTGATTAATGTAGTGCCTTCTCTCTGTCGGTTGGGAAATTGTGCTGTGTTATTACTGAAGTGTAATTAGTCAAATACTTTCAAATTAATTACATACCCACTGACATACACCAGACTGGTAGTGCCCTGATTAATGATCACAGAAAACATATTTGTTTTTTGTTTATTTTGATTCGGGTATTATTTAATGACACACAACAAAACAACAACAAGAGCACTTGCTCTTTTTAGGGGAACAACTTAATCTTTTTTTCCAACACTGTAATTTTTTCATTTAACATTTATATTTATATATTTGTTAGTACAGTAATATTCATATTTTTTATCTCATATTGTATTTCTCAATAATCTTGAAGTGAGGTCATTTCTCTTAAAGGAAAAACATGGTATTTTTATCCTACAGTGCATAATGAAACCTATAGCCCCACGCAGTATGCTGTACACGGACCTGCATTATGGTCTAGCATATGTCATGCCCATGTCTCGTGTCCTGAAATCACTTTGTTATTCCTCCATCAGTTTGGGGGAACAGAGACCAGGGTGCACACTCTCTGAACTGCTGCTCGCGCTTGAACCACCTGCTGAGCTGTGCAGTCATCGTCCAATGGACTGTGCTTGTTACGCTGCTGGTGCAGGCAGGTGTTGCTGTGTGGATGCTCGGCTGACCAAGACACTCACTTCCTGGGTAAAGCCTCAGCAATTGCACTGTGGCTTCCTGTTACTGGGTGAACTGTTGTGTCACCACTTGCAATTTTTCTCCTCCTTGGCCAAGCGGATAAGGTTGAGTACAAGAATAAAACCAAATTTGCAATGAGGGAAAAATATTCTTATGCGTGTGTTCTCGGCTTTAAAGCGGATTTGAAGCTTAGCTGACACTTTTTTGTTTCTTTGTGAATATCACAGTGTCGGTCTGCGCAGCACATTATGGATTATAAAGAAATGCCATTACTCTGAATAAATATCATACAGCACATTCAACTCTTACCATAATTTCTCCAAGAACTAATGGCAAAAATTATAGATTTTCTTATAGGAGGTATCATGAATCTCAGAAGGGGGAAAAAATGAAGGATAGGAAAGTAATCGTTAAATTATACAAGCGGTGATAAATTGAATGGCTATGGAAACATTGTATAAGTGCTCGTTTTCAGAAGAGGGAATTGCTGCATCGCCCTCTAACACTTTTAAAAGCGAAATGTCATACATGGTGCCATGTCGCCATGATGAGAAATTCTGGCAGATGCATTTACCCCACAGGGAAGACGGCTCGCCAAAATGTGAGAAGAGGGCAGATGTTAACAGGAGCTTGATAATAGCACACAAACACTCTTGCTAACATCTCCTAAGGAGAACCCCTGCATAAGGGCAAGTAATTTGCCCTTTTGTGGGAAAAAATAAATAAATAAATGGCACATGCTGACTGCTTTTAAATTTGGCCGTCATTACATAAAAGGTTACAAATTCATATTCATAACATTCATAACCCCCCCCCCCCCCCCCCCCCTCCCAAATTTCCCTCGTACGCATCCCTCAGAAGACTCTCTTCAACATCTCAAAAACATCCATTAAATCCCCAAAACCAAGCTCTCTCCCCGCTGCCATGTAACTGTTTTTGTAGTACAGCTTTGGCCTGCCAAAATAACGTAGGTGTCCGAATTGAACGGATTTGAAAATGTTTTGTTTTCTCTTCTTCTTTAAGTACTAAAGCTTTGTAAGCCACTGCTTACATGTAAAAATGAAAGACTGGTCAGAAATGCACACAGGGCTGATTGATAATTAGTTGTGATCGCAGAGCCGGTCGGAGGGATGGCTGGCAGTCCCTGGTGCTCGCAACGGCCACAAGTCGGCTTCAGCCCACAGTCTTCCCATAGCACCTGCAGAGTCACCGTCGGAAGGGATTTCATCGTCTTGGCAGCCATCAGCATGTAACATTTATGAATGAAGGGAGAGTCAGACTGAATCACAGAGGTGGCCAGCCTCCAGCTAACTTGAAATGGCTGTATATCTCAGCCCTTCAAATATGTGTGTGTGTGTGTGTGTGTGTGTGTGAGTGTGTTTGTGTGAATATGTTTGAATATATGCAGTAGTAATAGTTATGAAGCCTACTGTCATATGCAGGGCTTAGCCCACAATGTATTTATATCATTGGTTTTTATAACAACTGGCATCAAATTGAGATGAGACTGTATTTATATTTCTCTGCACAGAGCTCTTAAATGATTCATCACTAGCACAGAAGTGTTACTAGCACTTGCATGACAGGCAGGGATATTACAATAATTACAATGACTATATTGCTCACTTTGTATGAATATGTCTATGGTGCATTCACCGCGTACAAATGCACACACACACACACACACACACTCACACACACACGTGTGCTTCCTGGCTCTCTAGGCAGCTCAGGGAGCAAAGGCATCAGCCACAAGAGCTGGGTTAAGGCATGGTTAATTCATGTCTGACCACTGAATCCAACAAAGATTTCAAGTCTTAAGTGACAGGGCACTACTGCATTCGTGCAGTAGTATGGGAATGCAGAACAGTGGGTGTAAATCAGCCAGAATGCCTAGGGTTAACAATCCTCACAGCCACAGATTATCCGTTGCTGTCAGAGAGGGATAAAAATAGTACAAATACTTAATTATCATCACATCCCAACAATTTATTGCACATGAAAAACAGCGCCTTGTGTACATATTTGTAACATAATATATGACAGTAAGGCTAGCAGATGACAGTATGTATCTGCATATGAACTGCAAAGGTATCTCTGTACTGTACCTCTGGACCTGTAACTGTGGATACCTTGGCATAACGTGATGAGTTTGACTAAAAAGAAACGGCATGTTACCTTTTTTAAAATGGCCACTGGGGTGCTGAGGGCAAGAATGTGATTATGTGGGATCTGCAGACACTGGCTGGCAACAGCATATCGGTGGTGATGGTGAAAAAGATTTGACCCTTACCGATCTGTAATATTTACTGTCCATACACCGTATCAACTTTGGCATCTCTGGAATTCCTAAAATGCCTGCCGTAGAGACACCTGGATGGTGCTGTGACCAGGCCATGCCCCACACAATGCAGCAGCAGCGGCTGCAGGTTACATTGGTACACACCACACACACTCTTGTGCTGCTAAACAGCAAGCATTGTGAGGCACACCACCCGGGCCCTAAAATGGGAAGTGGTGACACTGCACAGAACACCCTGAGCAACACTGCATATTCTGTATTGGACAGCCTCTATTGGAATCGTTTAGTGCCTTAGTTAGGTATGACATGCTATTGTTAAAATGTGTATCAGGTTTGGAGTCAATTTAATTTCAATCCAATCAGTGTGAAATTCATTTCCTGTGAAATCCAAACAAATTCATGATGAATGTGTTACTGGCCCAAATTGGGAGTATTTAATGTCAGCATGACCGACTCCACCACACCATCATTTGATAATCGTTCCTTTAATGTCCATTTCACATATTTTACATGGAACATATTGAAAATCAGGGGAGGCGTTCTGTTTAAGCCTTGAACAGAAACAGGCTTAACTTAAATGTGAATAGAATTTTTTCCCAAATCCGAAGGAAAGAAAGAGAACAAAACTATTTTTGTTGTTACAGTATACATTCATGTTAACATGGGTTAACATTCCCGCTCCATGAAAAACGCAGGGCTGTTCCGACTGTTGGAGATACTGAACATGAATCTTACCACTTTCAATTCTGAAAATAAAGGTAACGTTCAAATGGCTCATTACCTAACAGCAGCATTTCAGGGCAGTGATGTTCTTTTGCTGTTGTTTTATTCATTATCATATTTGCTTCTGGGAATCTCTTAGCTACACCACAATTAAATGAAACAATAATATGATCCGCTGAAAATGAACCATTAAGGGAAAATGGGGGGCTGACACACAATTATGCCTTTCTCTCAAATTTGAATATGTTACCTCATTAACTCTGCAACAAACAATGAGAATATATGGGTTTTGACGTTTACGGGAGAGAATGGCGTGAAAACTCTGAAAAGCTTGTTAGGATACACTTTACACCCCATCCAAGGCAGTAAACTGTCATTTAAAAGCATCACCATTGGGTAAGCTATACGGGCAGTTTATGGGCAGACTTCATTGACCGCAGTTGATAGCCAGATCGTGCGCTCCACATCACCCCCCACCCCCACCTCGACCCCCACTCATGGAAGGCCATTCAGCTGAAGACCAGGCCTTTCCGTCTGGGACAGCAGGACCTGTCGTGTTCTGTGGTAAGCCAGGGTGTTTTTGTACGTAAATACAGACCAAATGAGCTCATAGGATTAATTGCTTCTCCCTGAGGCAGCATGAAGCGGCACGGAACTGTAATGAGCTGCATGAATGGTTGTCTCTGGGAAGCCTGGGGTCTCAGTAGCATGGCTGGTAATGCTCATTAACATCACCGTAATGTATTCCCAGTTACAAAGTGGTGGTATTAGAGGCTCTTCTCCCATGCCTATTTGTTTTAGAGAAGACAGGCAAACCTTTTCCATTATATGACCCACATACATTTTCATAGTATCTTAATGGTAGCTTTGAGAAATGAGTCCATTGAATTGACCTTCCCTTTTCTGAATGGTGAATAAACATTGGCTGGCTAAAATTATTTCTTTAGGAGCCAAGCACATAGCATCATACTTCATTGTTTTTTTTTCACAAAAGTGACTATAGGTCTACACATCTCTGTGAAAATGTACCATATCATATTTAGTACATAAGAGACAGTACACAAAAATGTAATACAATGTATTGCAGCACATTGTTTTTTGTATTGGAGTGAATTTCAAATGTACCTACTCTCTAGAACACCATAGAAGATTTTTTTCCCTCTAGTGCATTGCATTTCATGACTAGTGCCTTTGCACAGTTAAACTTTTTTTAAACTGCGGAATGAAACCATTAAACTTTCAAAATATTTGCAGTACATATGTTAAAATGTCAATGTTGTCCTTAGTGTCCTTAGTGGCAATTAGTTGTCCCTTAATGGCTGCTTGCAACTTGGTTGTGGTTTTTTACTTTTTATTAGTCTGTTATATTAAATATCTGCATTTGTAGCTCCCAAATGTATTACATATATTATGACAAGCCAAACAGGAAATATATAATGAAGTCTGGTACACTGTATATACACATCCTTTTTGATATATATATATATATATATATATATATATATATATATATATATATATATATATATATATATTGAATCGTGATTATGTGATTATGTATTTATATATATACATTGTTTCTGAGATACAGTCCCCTCCAAAAGTATTGGAACAGCAAGGCCAATTCCTTTGTTTTTCCAATACACTGAATACATTTGGGGTTGAGATAAAAAGATGAACATGAGACAAGAGTTCAGAATTTCAGCTTTTATTTCCTGGTATTTACACCTAGATGTGTTAAACTACTTAGAACATAGCACCTTTGGTATCAGACCACCCAATTTTTAGGTGAGCAAAAGTATTGGAACAAAGAGTATTTAAGTAAATGAAAGCAAATAACACTTAATATTTGGTAGCATATCTCTTGCTTGCAACAACTGCATCAAGACTGCGACCCATTGACATCACCGAACTGTTGCATTCTTCTTTTGTGATGCTTTTTCTTTTTACTGCAGCCTCTTTCAGTTGTTCTTTGTTTCGGGGGGGTTTTCCCTTCAATCTCCTCTTCAGGAGGTGAAATGCATGCTCAATTGGGTTAAGGTCTGGTGATTGACTTGGCCAGTCTAAAACCTTCCACTTTTTCTCCCTAATGAAATCCTTTGTTGTGTTGGCAGTGTGTTTTGGGTCATTGTCTTGCTGCATGATGAAGTTCCTCCCAATTAGTTTGGATGCATTTCTCCGTAAGTTGGCAGACAGAATGTTTTAGTAGACTTCTGAATTTATCCTGCTGCTACCATCATGAGTTACATCATCAATAAAGATTAGTGAGCCCACTCCAGAAGCAGCCATGCAAGCCCAAGCCATGACACTTCCTCCACCGTGCTTCACAGATGAGCTTATATGTTTTGGATCATGAGCAGATCCCTTCTTTCTCCACACTTTGGCCTTTCCATCACTTTGGTAGAGGTTAATCTTGGTCTCATCAGTCCATAAAACTTTGTTCCAGAACTTTTGTGGCTCATCTCTGTACTTCTTTGCAAATTGATTCTTACTACTGATGAGTGGTTTGCATCTTGTGGTATAGCCTCTATATTGCTGCTCTCTAAGTCTTCTTCGAACAGGTGATTGAGATACCTTCACCCCTGTCCTGTGGAGATTGTTTGTGATGTCACTGACTGATGTTTTGAGGTTTTTCTTCACAGCTTTCACAATCTTTCTGTCATCAACTGCTGTTGTTTTCCTTGGTCGACCTGTTCGATATCTGTTGCTCAGTACGCCAGCGGTTTCTTTCTTTTTCGGGACATTCCAGGTTGTCGTACACGCTATCCCCAATGCTTGTGAAATGACTCTGATGGATTTCCCCTCTTTTCTAAGCTTGCTTTTCTCCCAAAGACAGCTCTCTGGTCTTCATGTTAGTTTATCTTTTATAACACAAATGCAGTTTTCACAGGCAAAACCCAAGGCTAAAACCAAGAGGAGACATTCAGAACTATTTATTGTTTAACCAATCAATCTAACAGGACACATCTGGGCAACAAGAAACACCCGTCAGTCACATGTTCCAATACTTTTGCTCACCTAAAAATTGGGTTGTCTGATACGAAAGGTGATATGTTCTAAGTCGTTTAACAAATCTAGATAAAAATACCAGGAAATAAAAGATGAAATTCGGATCTGTCATCTCATGTACATCTTTTGACCTCAAACTCAATTGTCTTCAGTGTATAGCAAAAACAAAGGAATTGACCTTGCTGTTCCAATACTTTTGGAGGGGACTGTATATATACAGTGAAACTTGACATCTTGCATCATCATCTGTGTGACTTTTAGGGTAGGGTTATCTTTTTTTCTTCAACTACATGAGCCAATATTTAGTGGTATTCATACAGTAAAACTAATATACTGTACATATTTACTCATATCTATTATGGGATGTGACATTTAATTAAATATGTACTCTTAAAACACTATATGTGCCAAAGCGTCTCAGTTTCAAACCTAGCAGCCCCATGGCTTCAAAATTCTGTTGCAGTTGAGGACTTGACCAGGCTCATGTCCCATTTTTCACCGTAATTAAAAAAACACCCATTCTTAAAACTAAAATGCTTTATACCACACTGTAGACAAGATCTTAGCGAAGATATACATGTAAAAATGTTGTTCAAACTACAGTAGGTTTAGTTGTCTAGCTATGTCAGAAAACATCTTTCTCAGCATAACTTGGACAAATCAGAATTGAACAATCGGGATGACATCAAGACAGGGGTTGTACAAAATTTGAAAAATATTTCATTTCACAAATATAAAATCCCTTCTGGGGTTATTTTAAATAAGGTAGTGAGTGCCTTTTTTTTGATGCCATATCGCTTCTGAAATGGCTGTAGAAGTCCCTCAGGATGCTGGCAGCAGTAACGTATTTAGGACACTTAAATATATGAACATATGAATAAAATAATAACCATCTATGACATTTCACAGTGAGTTTTTCTTGTGATAAAATGTGTAATAATGCCTTCAATGTGCTTAGATTTTTTTTTATAATGACCCCATTGATTTTGGTGAAGCATACAGGCACAAATGCTCGTAAATAATCAAATTAGCATCATCATTTCTGACTTCTATAGTAAAAATGTAACATGTAACACCATCATGCCAGTTAAAAATATGGAAACTCACTAGAGTGTAAAACTATGTACCCACTGGAACACAGTACAGTAAATCAACAAATATTTTGTGGGTAGTCCTGCAGTCGTATGGAATCCTGTTGGGTATTTCCTCATTTTCCTACCTACCTAAACTGAACTGGACAAATTAAATGACCAGGATTTAATCTAGCTCCAATATTTCTTGTCATTAACTTGGAGTGAAGTGTGTAAAGTAGGCTTGCTTCTTCAACAGTCACTGGCATAAAAAATATGTGAGAACTAAAAAACCATGGCACTTGTGCCACATCATGCGAGAAATCACATTGCAGTTAGTGTCAGTCTCAATGGCAGATGCTCAATCTCTGAAAGAGCATCTGGAAAACTTAGTGGCATAGTCTTCCTGTAATCTGATAGTTGGTGGCAGAGTTCTGCCATTTGATATGGTTAGTTTATCATTTATTATAATCACCCCAAAAACTTTGTGCCCACATCTTCCCCTGACTTCTGCTTCACACTTTATTTTTCCAAATTACACACGCCTTAACTTATACATAATGACGCCCAGTGCATCGCACAGAAAAGTATATTCGACATGATGAAACTGCCAGCTGCTATGGCCTCCACACACTGGTATTAAGCTAAAATGACTGATTTGATAGCCATAGTGATACCAAACTGCTACCAGTGTGCTACAGAGAGAGTTTAACAGTTGAGCACTGACCATGAAAACAGGGCCTTGTGAACCAGCAGAGATTGGTTGGATTATAGGTTAGCTTGCTAAACAAAGTTGCTGTCCAGCTAGCTATCAAGCTGTTTGGCATTATATTCAATAACCACTATAATTCTTTCTGCAAAGTAACTATCAAAAAAGCTAAGCAAAAAGGTTTAAACTTAATGTATGGATAGATGCTTTTAAAAATCTCAGGACTTCATGTTTACTCAAATGGTGTTTTCTCCCCTTCAACCTAGAACTGGTGGTAAAAAACTATAGAGCTTTATCCTGGAGCTTAAACTAACCACAAATATTTATTGTTTGGATGACAGTAATCCAAACTAATTGCAGTGACCATTTTTTTAAATAAAAGGAGCTTTACCGGTGCTTTGCTATTGATTATTTCAGACTTGCTGCCTACCTATTCGGGAAGTAATGCCTTGATCCCAGCTCTGTTTTTTCACTTTTTCCACTTGGATATAGGTGGCATGGAGTGGCTACTCTGTTATAAGTCTGTGAAAATGACCCTTAAATTCCCAGTAGTGTATGAAACTCTCAGGACCGTAAACTCAAGAAATGGGGTGGATTTCACATGTCTAAATGACAGAGTACTTATGACAGATAGCAGCTAGTTCCAGAGCAAAATAAGTTGCATGATGCATGACATAGATTTGTAGGTTTCTCCATTTTTCTTCCATTTGAACGCAGTGGTCTGAGTACAGGGGGCATGTAGTAAAGGCTCTCTTCAGAGAAACCATATTCAGTCCTGTCCATACAGAGCTGGTTTGGGTCAAAGCTTTTGTTATAGGACAGGACCAAACCCCTGATTCAACTAACAACTAATCATGGACTTCAATAAAATCCTTGATTTGTTTAATCAGATGTTTCAGCACACGGATGGGTGAAAAGCCTGTGTCTACCCCAGTGGACACCCCTGCTTAAAGGTGCAAACCTGTAATCTGTAGAATCCCCTAGATTTAGCCACAATGCCCACATCTGCAATTTCCCTGACTCTTGGCTCATTGCCTGCAGTCTGTGAAGCCCGCTCTTGAACACTTAAAGGTCTCTACTTGCAGGCAAAGTGTAACACAAGCCAAACCTAGAACAAATCTCTTTACATTGCTTCCTCAGAACTTATCCAAAACTAATTAAAAGTTGACATCTGTTATTTTGTGTCAAAAACACGTTGCTGGGTTGATGGCAGATGCACTGACTTACACATGTTTGCTTGTTAAGATTTATCGCACGGTGTCACATCTGTGAGAATGTAAATAGGATGCAATACCACGGAGAAGATGCCATTTCCAAAATGAAAATTGTTTTTTTTTTAGCCTGAAGCGAGCATGCAGGCTTTCAACAAACTAAGGGAGGGTGCCATGTTAAAGCTGAAGTGGCATATGAAAAACATTCAAATTTGTAGTTAGGTCTTCAGACTCTAAAGGCTTACTCTATGCAAGCAGTATCTGACATTGCAAGCATGGCAAGTTATTGCTTTGCTTTTGTTCTGGACAAGAGAAGCAAATATATCACCCCCACACACTTCTGGATCCTCACCCATGACAGAGGCTCACTAGACACTTGACTGGTTCATAATGTTTCTGCACATAAACAGCTAGCACCTGGATAAAGCTGTGAAAAGCTCACAGCCCCATTAATGAACACACGAAGTGGGGAATTTGCCAGTGCACAAAGACATTTTGTAGGACTAATGGGAACATTTTTCATTAAAACATACAGGTGTGAGAATGAAGGAGTGGTACTTTAACAAGCAAAGTTAAAGAGATAGTCATTTATCCACTTTGTAGATACATTTTAGGACTGAGGTGTGCATTCAAAGATGAATGCCTTATTCAAAAAGGTACATCTCCACATGTAATGTGTAATATTCATAATTAAAGCATAAATTCCTTATATTGTTTGCCTTGAAATAGGTTGATAAAGTAGGATGCAACATCTTGAATAGGGTATTTGATTAGAGGTGGACTTCTGTTGCACAAACAAATGGTTTTTCTTTAATGTGAAATCGTTTATTTGTAAAGGCGTCACTTTAAATGATTGCTTCAGCTTTACATTGTTAACTTTGGTGCACACTGAGTTTAATCATACCCATTAACTGGAATTCATAGCCACTGATTATCACAAACATGAAAGAAGATTCAGTTCAGCACAAAACATATCATAAACCTTTTTTCAGCAGTAATAAAAAGTTATTAATGGTTCAGAATAAATATCAGTGGCATTAAGTAGTAAAATGAATTTAATTAAAGGATCCTGAATGCCACCATGGCTTAAGTATTTGGTCTGTAAAAATTATTGAATTAGTTTGTAACCAATAGTTCTTCCTTTCAGCAGTTTGGTCACTGTAGTTTCTTCAAACCTCTTGTTAAATGATCTACTGTAAACATTGAAATAACATTGGTACATTAACTGAGACAAATAATATAAACTAATTGCCACAAGTGAAGGTTCTAAGCATGTACATTCAAATGTGCCAATACTTTCCCTGTCTGTTCTTCTCAATAGTAAGAGACAATACCCCAAGTTTAAACCAATATTAAATATACTGTATGCTTGCTTGGGGTCAAAAATCTTTTCTGCTCTCTGAAATTCAGAAATTCATGAGGTTATAGTTGACCATTTTTTATATTATAGTTACAGAATGTGATTTTTAAGCAACTTCCCTGAATGTGCACAGTCATATATGGTTCATTGTCCTGACTCTTAATTATTTTATGAATTGATTTTTTAAAAATGTATTAAAACATGTTAATTAATTCAGAATAGATTTGTATGCAAATTGTAATGCAGTGATTTTGCAGTACACTGCCAGGAAAAAATGTTGATTAGAACACATTTTGCCGCAGTTAGTATATTTTAATACAAAAGAGGACTTAATTTAATTTTTTGTCAGGTGGATGACCTGCATTTGAGAATTAAGCAAAGGTAAGATAAAGACTTTAAAAGATTATTGAGGAACATTGTTCATGTAATAAGTGTATGCTTTCTCACTTCAAATTATGATAGTTAACACTGAACTCATTAATGTGGAATTTGAATTTAAACAAAGGTTATTCACCAGCAGATGTTCTGTTCATTTTAACTGGCTCAACATTTTTAAGTTTGGAAAAACAATATTTAGACTATAACCAAGAGAAAATGGTTGTGTGATAGTGATTTTGTGATTGTGCAACAAACACACACACACACACACTCGCACACAAACATGCACACAGACACAATCCCAGACACACCAAGCTGAGGCCAAGAAGGTCGAAACACTTTAGTAAGCAAGGGACACAAAGTATATTGAATTAGTGCTTCCATACAGGTATGGTTCCTGCGTTAATTAGGTAGCAAAGTAACATCCCAGAATGTTCAGGGCCATGGACAAAATTGCTGCACTGGTCTGTTTACCCACAATGATGGTTAGCATGGCTAGAACTTTGGGACATGTTTGACTGGAGTTTCAGTGATGATGACTGCTGAACTTGCAGACGTTTTAGGAGGAACTGTGTCTAAGGTGATACCGACATGGAACTCTGAGGGGAAAACTGAAATCTTTCATAAAATTTAAATCTATGGCCTAAGCAAGTAATTACATCAAGCATGGTCAATGAACTACATTTTCTCAACAAAACGGCTACGTGTATCTGAGGCACAGGGCACCGACGGGAAAGGGTTCTGCAGGGTTTGGAATGGAGTGTGGTGCATTTTCCTGGTATGCCTGGTATGGGATGGATGCATTCATCCACTTAGAAGGCAAGATCAATGCTAATTGCTAGTTTTGATTTTGTGTCACCTTCATCACGTTTCAGCATTTCCTTCCTACCATGAATATGGCCTGTGGATGACAGTGCCGCTATGCACAGACCATTCTCAGTCCCAAGACCTGAACCCAATCAAACATTTTTGTGATGCTCAGGAACAAGAGTTTTCTGCCACCTTGTACACTGGTAGATTCAATGCCATGGCAGATTGTTCAATGGACAATTGTTCAAGTTGTTCTGTCTGAACACCGACCCAAGGCCCTATGAAGTTACTTGTTACCAAAAGGATTGGCATTGAATTCTATTAGTAATGAACAAAAAACACCAAGGGTATGCTTGAATCCTTCATATCAGCATTGAATCTCCAACCTTCTCATGTAAGTGCCGAGCGGCACTGTGATTTCCCTCTTTAGATATTGACTACTGTAACTCCACTCTACATGAGGCAGCACAGCTGGATGCATTCAGATAATTTGGCAACTACGATCTTATCGCTAATACCAAAGGAGTTCCTTATTAGATAGAAAAGGAGACAGGCTTTTTTTTATCCTACTGATTCCACATTAACGGAACTGAGTGTACACAAGCTCCAGGCATGAATATGGAACAGCTGGGGAAGTTTTCAGTTCATCTCCTGTCAATATCAGCCAACAAGCCTGTGGAGATATTCTATTATCTCTAACCCTTATCATTCCATCGGCCTGTTTCTGTTCGCCAGGCATGCAGCCATTGTGTGTTTTGAGACATGCTAACATTTTTGTCTTAGGTTCCAGGCTGTAACTGTGATCGCTGGTTCTCTGCAGCCTAAGTGCCCGACCAGCACAGTAAATCCAGAAACTTCAGATGTAGCTTTATTTACCATTGAGGAGCAGAATTTTTGTGAAAGGAGCTTTCTCTGGTTGTAATTGCTAGATAAGGGGAGTGAGACGGCAATTCAGGATTTGAACAATGTGAATTTCTCCAAAAGCTGTCAGCTATCTTTGTTCAATTTCTTTTGGAATGCCAAATGCAGAGAAAGAAGGTAATGTAGCATTCTGAAAAAAGAAAACATTATTCTGTCAAACGTTTACATGGCTTTTGGAGTTTTCGGCTCTCAAAATCCCATTAATTTGTGAAATATTTATTATTTAATTCTCTCTCTCTCTCTCTCTCTCTCTCTCTCTCTCTCTCTCTCTCCCTCCCTCCCTTTCCTCCTGTAGGATTATGCAGAGAAAGAGAAAGCTATAGCCAAGGCTCTGGAAGACCTGAAGGCTAATTTCTACTGTGAATTATGTGACAAACAGTACCACAAGCACCAGGAGTTTGACAACCACATAAATTCCTATGACCACGCTCACAAGCAGGTAAGTGCAGGAGCTCATCCCCGTAATTGACACAGCCGCAGGATTTACGCACGTCAGAAGAGGCGTGGGGACAGGCTGCTGCGGGGCGGAACAGCCAACTGACCTGCTGTTAATGTGCCACTAACATGCCAGGACTGCCAGCTTTGTGATTGAACAAGTCTCGTAAGTTTAATCACCCAAACACTCAGAAAACTCAAAATTTAGAAATGTCCAGCACCACAGCAATAAAGTGCAACACAGCAAAAACCAAGAACTTCAAGATTACAACAAGGCTGTACTCATTTAGTCACCATCATACCTAGCTTCCATAGATAACATATGGGACCAATGTCCAATTAATAAATGCTGTGCACAACAGGTCTGCCACCCAGTACCACTGGAAACAATTCTGCTCTTTTCTTAGAGAACATTGCATAACTCAGCATTAAAGAACACTGAGTGAAATTTGGAAGGGTATGCAGACAACAGTCTTAACCAGGTTTGTTTTAACCATAACATGTATGGTATGTATGACTCTGTGCTGTTACACAATTCTGTTATATCGGCAGGCACCAGTATGGGTTGAATACAAATATGTTATAATGCTATTTGAAAATATGTATCTGACAAAGGTATGCCTGTGTCTATTCAGAAAATATGTGTTTATGGACAGCATAAGTAAAGAAGGACTGCGTATAAGTGGATTCAAGTGTGAGGGCGGGAATCACAACATTAAATTGATTGTTAAATCACAGTGCTGTTGGAGGGAGAACCACACACCTTGGAACAAGAAGCTTGTTAAGTGGACCATAATCACCAATCACCTGTCTTGTATTTGACAGAGAAAGTTCCAGCAACAGGCAGGCTGACAGACAAGGCCTCCTTGCTTTTTAAGCATTTATAAGTATTGCGCATGTACCTTCTCATGACTCATAACTTACTATAGCACCAGTTCCAGGGCAGTATCATAAGTCTTCTCTTTTGGAACATCAAGTTGTCAAATCAAAATTCCTAGAAAAACTACAAAATTCATGTTTCAGAGATTAGGACTGACATGTCAGGCAGACGAGAAACGGTTCATGGATGAAGGGACTTGATTTAATTAAATTTTAAGAGCTAGCCCATAAAGCACACACTTTTCCAGCAGCATGAAATCTTCCAAATGTGATCAATCCTGCTGTCCTAGTGGGTTGATTGCGAAAAAAGAACATGACAGAATCTTGAGAGAATTCCTGGAAACCTAAAATCTCCCCATAGTGTAGATACTTTGGAGGCCAGGGAGCTGATGCTTTTAGAAGTTTTTCTGGTTAGACGAGATATCGCATGAGTTGTCATTGAATTGCTAACGTGACGCCGTAGATAATGTTTTAAACCACTGTAACCACATTCACATCGAAGTCGCTAATGAATATATAATTAACTCAAACAATGCTGTCTCCTCAGAATGCGTTCTGGAGCGAAATAATAACATACTGGCAACATTTATTAACATAATTCTTTGATGTACTGCTCTCTCTCATTCGCGCTCTCATAATTATAATCTTGCTCAAATATCTCCCAAGTCACACCACACCCTCAAGTACAGCTAGTAAAAATTAGTGTAACTACTGTATTTAGTATGCTGGCAATTGGCGAATCCCAGACAGACAGTAACATGAAGCCCCCCCCCAACTCCAAGTGCCAATAGACATCGAACATTCAAGCAACTGATTTGTTCAGGTAAGAACGTTCCCTTTTGTAAAATCAATGCATGTACAGTAGTTGTACAGATTGCCTATCTTAACAAGGGGGACAACTTTTTTGGGGGGACGAAGAATTCAACACTCAATGACAATTCAATGGATGCAGCACGAATTGCAATGCTTGAAACCCTTCAGTTGAGAACAAAATGGAATGGTAAATTATGGGCAATTGTTGACTCAAGAAATGTATGAAACAATGACTTACTGTAGATTCAATCAACAACTGGGGACTATGTAGAACAAGGGGGCTGTAATTCAGAATTCCTATACAATTCATAATTCATCTGATATGGATGTAAATACCCTCAAATTATAGCTGACAGTTTTCACTTTAATCTCTGATTCATTGTTACACTCAGTGGCCATTTTATTAGGTACATGGATATGGCCTGCTCCACCAAACAGCAAATCATGTGGCTATAACAGTACATATAAAGCATGCAGACATGGTGAAGAGGTTTAGTTGTTATGTGACCAAACATTAGAGTGGGCAAGGTGCATGATCTAAGCGACTTTAACTGTGAAATGATTGTTGGCACCAGACGTCTCAGAAACTGCCCTTCCTGCTGCCCTCCTGGGATTGTCACAGGCCACAGTCTAGACTTTACACAGAATGGTGTGATAAACAAAAAAAACATCCAGTGAGCAGCAGTTCTGTAGGCTAAAATGCTTTGTTAATGAGAGAGGTCAGAGGACAATGGCCAGACTCATTCAAGCCAACAGATAACCCAGAAATGCTGAAATAAATGCTGTTTACAATATTGGAGTGCGGAAGGGCATCTCTGGACACAGCACATTGAACCTTTAAGCAGATGTACTACAGCAGCAAAAGACCATGCTGGGTTCCACTCCTGTCAGCTAAGAACAGGAAGACGAGGCTACAGTGGGCGAGTGATCACCAAAACCGGACATCTGAAAATTGAAAAAATGTCACCAAGTCTAACAAATCTGCTGCAACGTGCAGTGCAGATAGCACAATCCTGCCTCGTGTCAACAGCGCAAGCCAGTGGTGGTGGTGTAATGGTGTGAGGAATGTTTTTTTTTACACTTTAGTACCTTTAATTCCAATTTAGCATCATTTGAATGCCACAGCATACCAAGGCATTGCTGCTGACCAAGTGCCTCCCTTTATGGCCACAGTCTACCCTTTTCCAAATGCATACTTCCAGCAGGATAATGAGCCATGTCAGAAAAGCACACAACATCTCAAGCTGGTTCCACAAACATGACAGTGCCTTTAGTTTACTCCATTGGGCTGCACAGTCCCCAGATCTCAATCCAATAGAGCACCTTTGTGACAGGGTGGAAAGGGAGGTTTGTAGCATGAATGAGTGGCTGAAAATCTGCAGGAACTGCACGATTCTATTCCGCCTGGGCCAAAATCCCAAAGGAATGTTCCCAGCATTTTGTCAAATCTATGCCCCAGGAATTGGACTGTTCTTGTGGCAAAAGAGGGTAGAGTGTATTTAATAAAGTGGCCACTGAGGGTGTGTGTGTGTGTGCGTTACGCATAGTGATGATTATTATCAATAATTAAAATTTAGGAAGTATATCCACAGAAAGCAAATTTATAGATGCTTATTTACAATGAAGGCAGTTTTAGAGTCTGTGTCCAGGGCAAATGCACTAGTCATTTGTGCTTCTGCCTGGCATAGATCATTTACTTAATGTTCTCGGAATATTCAACCCAGCTGTAGTGCAATTTCCAATTCTCTTTACTCTCTGTGATTTAAAATGTAATTATAAAATTCCTGTCAATACAGCAAGGTCATATATGTAGCTTTGCATCATAGATTGGCATTCCAAAGAATTTTGCAGATCACATCGTTGCTTTCTTGCTGCAGGGCAATTTCAAGAGTGAAAATGTTTGCTCAGATGTGAGAAGGCACTTTGAGATTACATTTACATTGAGAAAAAAGTTAAATGCAGCGAAGAGATTAACAGCCAGTAGACTCAGACATCAGTGCTGTGTAGTTCCATCTCACCAACAGATTATTTTTGTTGTAATCTCCCTGCCAGCATCCATCCATTATTCGATCAGCCAAATTTCTACAAAATAAAAGCGAATTCCTCATAATTCTACATTTAACATCATGATATAAATATGAAGATGCATGTTTGGACAAAATGGATTTTATAAAACATTGCACTAAAAGAAATGATGTAATGGTCTAGTTTACTTTTCCTGACATTGCTTTCATTAACTGAACATTTACTTTGACATTTTTTTACTGATCATCATTTATAAAGAGCCAAGTACTTCCTCATTACCCTGAGGAAGACAGTGGTATGGGGCTAACCACTGTAACCACCTACACATATACCTATCACACATACTGTATTAACCCAGCCGTAAGTTTACTAGGATCTGCTGTATGTCTACCGAGCCTTACTGTTACTGTCCCTAGCACATCACATGTGCTCATGGTGCTCCAGTGAAGGAGAGCTTGTCTTTGCCTGTTCTGAAAAGCCAGTGCACCAGTCAGCTTCTGCAGTCTGGCTACTTTCTGTTCGGAAATAAGTTGACAAATACTGCTGAGTGACACAGCTGGCTAAAGTTAGATTTGTTAATTATTCATCATGTCATGGCTGAGCGTGATTAATATTTCCTAAAGCCCTGCATTTGGGGGGAATCAAATCTACAAGAAAGCTCCTTACAGTACCTTTACAATCCAGCCATATACAATCTCCTGTCCATCCATTTGACATCAAAGACCTCACCGTCGTGATTATTTTGTACATACACATACGAATCGTTTGTTGATGGATTTAAGAAATAGGTGAGTTATCCCTGATATGAGTACGAAGGCTGGAGCTTATTTTCTGTGCTTTTGGAGGTTTTTTCTGTCTGTGATACAGTATGTTTTGGACAGATTAAAGATTACTCGTAGAATTTAGGTTTTCATGTGGATAATCTTTTCCTGACTGCTTTTGAGAGGGACCATCCAGAGTTTTGTTGCTAGCTTGTGGGAATTGTAAGTAAAAAAATAGTCTCACTGCCTTAATGAATTAGTTCTTTAAGAACATCCATGTTTTATTTTATTTATGAGTCAGAACTGCACTCAGCAATTTGCAAAAATCAGTCCATGTAATCTTTTCCTCATTTGTCTGGCCTGACCACCCTCACAACAGAAATACTGAAGTGTGTCTGAATTGGAGCTATTTTTGTCTCCAATAATAGAACAACATACATCCCTGTTCCTGCTTATTTACTGACACTGCATCACAGATGCTGGAAAAGACAGGGTATCGGTATAAATGCTGTGAGATTAATTCAAATACATGTCAATGCATGATTAGCTTCTCCAGTGTTTCCATTGCTTTACTAGAGTGCCTCGGAACCCTAAATCTGCTGCTATCGGTTTGAATCTCCATAAGATAAAAACACTTCTGCAGTGTTTTATTTCTTCGTGTTTTATTTCTTCTGGGAATACTTCACTATATCGTTAATCAAAACCCAAACAAAATAGTTTTTTTTCCGCATGTAAGGAGTCCACAGACGGGGTTTTATGAAGTGGGAAATGATTCAGAGAGAGTCAGCTGAACTGTAGCTTTCATTTTTTAAATCATAGACAGGGGCTTCATGGGCGGCCATCTCCTCCAGGTCTGGGTTGATACGTGTCACAAATGAGGTCACTCAGCACATGATTGGTGCAGGCTCTCACCAGAGATATTTACATAGTTTGATATTATTGGGAGGCTTAATGTACTACACATTCTTTAATCTCTGTGTAATATGGCTGAATGTAGAAGGAGCGTGTGGGTGGTGTTATCTGCCCTTTTACCCCTCTCATCCCACCTCACTTGTCACATTAGAGAATACCTGAAACCATTTATTGCCTATTGCCCTTGTCAAATGGCTGGATCTCTCCTGGGTCTCAGCTGCTACAGCTGTGCCTCCACATACATTACCACCTGCCAAGTCTGCAAAAACGCAAGAACGGAGGCGCATTAAGAAGAAAGCCAGGAGGCTGAAGGCATGTCCCACATGCGGATCGTATTTGCGTAATGGCGAAGGGGCTCCTCGGAAACCTGTTCCGCACCTGACACCCGCAGGTGCGTGGCCCGTGGGGCCTCTTCCCGAAATGATGTGATGAAAACTGTCACCTCCGTCTGGGGGTGCTGGGAGCAGCGCGTCGCGGCGGGGGCCCACCCGGCAGCCAGACGAAAGCCGCCGCGGGCCGAGCGCGCCCGCGCCTCGGCAGAGAGCGCGCGGCGAAAATACTCCCGCGCGCCGAGAGAACAAATCAGCCTGTCGCACGGGTCGGCCCTGGTTTTTAAAGATACCGAGCGGAAGGGTTCGCTGCAGGCTTGGCGGGCCGAGACGGTCCTTTCCCATGTAAATTACATGAATTGCAACTATTGCGTCATTTCAGTGTGGACTGACAACTGCGGGTGCATGCAGAGCAGAGCAAGCAGAATCGGGTGTTTAATTTTCTAATAGCAGGGAAATAGGTCCTTGTGTAATAAATTTCAAATGTAGTATCTGTTAAGGATGTTGGTTCCTTTGCAAATTCTTCATTGTGAAACCATTGGTTTTAATTACAAATATAAAATTGTGGATTACGAAGCCTTATAAAAAAAAGTCTTTTTTCCCCAAACTTTCTCGTTTGAGAGGTTGCACAAAATTGTTTTAATTGTTTGTATTCTAATTTTAAATTATTTTAAAGATATATTTACTAAGTAAAAAAAATGCCTGAGACATGCAGCAAGAGGAGTTTGTTTACTCCAAGTGTGAGCTCAAGCATCATGCCCCAGTGCTTGCATGCCACAGTGCTTTGCTTCACACCTGGAGTAAATTGCGTGATGACTTGGAAGTGGCTTGAAAGCTGCAAAAAAGTTTTTACTTGCGCATCCATTGTAAATTACCCTTTCTGTGGAGAAAGTCCTGTAATGTGAAAAGAAAGTGACATTCACAAACTGTCAAAATATACAGGAGACAAGAGAATATGGGAATGGTTTCCCTGTAGGTGTCAGACAGCAAATAGCTGTTGAGATAATTGCAGATTGCCTGCGACCGTTTCGCGTTGCTCACACATTTCCACAGAAGCGCTTTTTTTTTGGTCAAAGGCATAGAGGAATCTGGGACCTTGTTAAGGTGCACACCCAAGATGTTCACGTCCTCTCAGTTCCTGTTTGGTGTTTGATCAGCCAGATCTTTTATGAGCTTGTGTGCACTATAGAGTGTGCATTAGGAAGTTGTCTTTGCGTGCTCAGCTCTTTGAATTTTTCATAAATTTGAGACGTGTTAGATCTATATCAGATGATGTCAGATCTAATCCCCCTCACACCCCACCATTGAACAAGGTCTCTTGTGTTTATTAACCTGCCTGTCCAGCAGATAAGTTAAAATCATGGTCTGACTGGTGGGGGCAGTGAGAAACAGGATAGATGTCTTGTTCTGAAGTAGATAATATTGAGTCCTAGTTCACACTAATTTTATTCCATCGGTTATTCCATTCTGCATTTTTCTGGGTTGTGGGTATAGCCCTTTTGTTTTTATTTTATATTATATTATATGTCATATAATGTTTTCATATAGTGTTTTCAAACCAAACCCTTAAATGACAAAAGGGTGTTTTTGTTTGAGCTAATGTTGTACTGACTGACAGCTAAACCATGATTGAGTTGATTGTGTGATTCAGTAGCTATCCAACTACATTGAGTCAGAGGATGGTAGGTAAAATAGCAACTATACTATTGATGAAAGTCAATGAATACGGCTAAATTCTTCAGCCTTTTGCTATATCACAATCAAAACATAACTGTATCCATGGTTAAAAACAGCATTAAACCACTCATATTGTTTGCTTTGTTTGTGTTACCTGGACAACTGACTATAAAATGAACATCACCCTCATGGCCAATGAAAACGAATGAAAACTTCTGATGATGTTTTCATCATTTGCATTTTCTGTCAGTGCTGAAAGCGCAGCAGACTTCTGCTTTAGTCAAAGCTCAAAAGCCATATTATGACTGACTGATGTGCAGACATTTCCGGATATATGTTCCGCTTGAGATTCCGAGAAAGCAGAATGAAATCTTGTCCTTGTATAATTGCTTTGTAATTTGTCAAAAATACCATTTGGCTGGGGAACACAGAGTCACAACTGAGGCTGTAAAGTCAGTTCTTTTTCAGGGTTCCCATTTCTGCATTTCATACTGCCAGCACTTCACAGCTCATCAACAAAAAAAGAAAAGAAATCATTTTTCTGGAGCGCGGCAGCGAGGAAAAAAGAAAGGAAAGAGAGTTCACCTGAAATGGAGGGTACTGCATGTTGATGTACGTTCATGTGCTGAATCCTCCAGCTTTCTCGACACCAGCATCGTTAGTCTTCCCTTTAAAGAGGTATGGCGCACAGCTGGGAGCTCCTCTTCCCCTGCCTGGATGTTTGCTTTGTCGCCTGTCATAGCTCTTGTCGGGGGAAGGAAATGGCAATGTTCCTCGCTTCGCCTGCTCTCTGCACACCTAAATTGCTTTCTTTTTTTTTTTGTTGTTATACCTTTTTTGTTACCCTGACAAGGAAGAACCACATTGCATGAAGCGTCAGTGGATACAAAAAAAAGCATTCACTGTATGAGATAAATAGTGTGACTTCACCTTTGCACGCGGTTTGGGTCAAATTGGCCCGTTTTAAACCTTTAGTAAAAGAAAAATAAACTAAACCAGTGTACATTTGGTTCTTGTTTGTTGTTCATCATCTGCATTTGCCTTATTTTGTGCTTTATTTTTGCCTATATGTTTTTTATATATTCTGTAATAAGCTAAAGATGAAAAATAATTGAGAATGTCAGTTCAGTATCAATAATCCACTGCATATAAACCTTGGTTTATTAAAATGTTTCATAGATAAAAATGATGTATCCCCCCCATGTCTTCATTACTGTGGATCTTTTATATAAATTGCGTTTTTATCACAAATTAATGACCCTTTCATTGTTAAATGTGATCTTGCAGAGGTAAAGGGCAACCATTAACCACATATATTGTTCATATTGTTTGGAAATGAGATAAAGATAATATATTGAGTATTTCTGCATAAACTGTATTTCTGAATTGCTTTAAAATTCCAATAACGGGTAACCGTGGGCACACGTGGGATAACGACCGAGGGGCCTTCACGGAGGGAAACTGTCCTTAGGTTTGCTTTGGGCAATTTACTACCTCCACGTCAGGCATTCAAAATGTGTAATGCTCAGCCCTGAGTTCATTATCCCGCTTATACAATGGCTTACCGACAAAAAGCATAATTGTAATGAAAGCATGTCTTTCAAAATATCCAATTCTTTTGCAATGGAACGCTACATAATTATTCCAGCAAATGGCCCAAATCTTATACTACTTAGCAACAAAAGTGTCTATCTAGTCCCTCTGTCAACCGGGTTAGTTAGCTAGCTAGCTTGCCATCATTCAATGTTAAATTCCAAGTGGGTTTCAGATCAAAATGGTCTCACGGAATAACTAGCTAGCCAACTACTGAATTATATTTATATCTGACGCTAAACTGTGAACATATTCAAGCTATAACTAGACTAGTGACTCTACAGTCATTCATGGCAGTAGCTGAATGGTCATTAACATTGTTGCAAGCATGATATTGTAACAGTTGGCTTGCTAGTACTTACAAACTTCCACTGTGTCAGTGGAATATTTAATCAAAATATACAACATGTTAAGATTTGCAACAACAAAATATCATCAGTGCCCATGTTTGTTTTATTGAGTGTGACCGTTGATACACATTAATGTAGAACGTGATCAAACTTCTGCTACAGCTACTTCATAGCCTGACATACTGTATATGGGAAAATAATGCACACCACCCATCCAATCAGAATTGAGTATTCAGCTAAGCCTTTGTATAAATGTTAAGGTTTCTGTCCCAGGGTGAGTTTCACAGGTCCTAATAAATAAACACAAGGGTACAATGGTTAAATGTGATTTTCTTTTAACACTTTATGTTAAAGCATAAAGGGGTGGTGCATTTGACAAAATACAACTGACACTATTTATTAATGCAAATATTTGCTAATGAGGTTAAGGGATCTCTGTTAGAACAGATGTTGTGTATTAGTAATAACATTAATTTAATTAGCCTCATGCTTATTAGAAAGTATACCATATTAATTTATAGTGCATCATAAAAATGTATGTATTTTGAAGACCATGGTTTACCCATTTTCGGGTTTTCATAGGGCCTTGCTAACAGTTGTTAGAGCCAAGGTGCTTACACTCTAAATGTTTGTCTAATCTTGTAGATTGAGTGTCATGTTGAGTGTCATGGCATAAAAATATAACCTAACATGCACTTTATGATATGTGCATACACACGTCTACATACAGTGCAGTCTGTATTTGGGCTGTGACACAATTTTTGTTGTTTTGGCTCTGTACTTTAGCACAGTGGAGTTGAAATCAAACAATGAATATGAAGGTAAAGAGCAGACTTGAAATTTGGGGTATTTACATCCATATCAGGTCATTCGTGCTGCCCTTTTTTATACATTTGATACAGTTTTATTTGAGGACACATACGGTTCATACATACATACATGAATGAATGAAACCAATGAAAAAAAAGATGTATGTATTCCCGATGACAGTAATTGCTTTGTATTTATGATCTCGTGTTAAGTGTTAAGGAAGGTATGAGGTATTTCGTAGACTGTGAATCAAGGCTGACGGCTCCTCCTTTTGTCCTTCCCTGCCTCTGCAGAGACTGAAGGAGCTGAAGCAGCGGGAGTTTGCACGGAACGTGGCGTCCAAGACCTGGAAAGATGAGAGGAAGCAGGAACGCGCTCTCCGCCGCCTCCACCAGCTGGCCGAGCAGAGGCAGCAGTCTGACTGGTAAGAGCACGTCTGCCCCTTCAAATTCACCGGGGCAGCAGGAGGTAAAAGGTTCTGCTGCCGTCGTACCTTAGCACAGGGGGTCTGTACACTGAGTGAATTCAATAACGTCACCGAACATTTGTTGCAGGGCCCTAAACAGTCGCTTTTGTTGCTTATTGTGTCGGGCTAGCTCAGGTCCTGACTCCCATTTTAGGAACCGAGGCCAATAGACCAATTAAATATCCAATTGTATGAATCAGTTAAAGGCAAAAGCAAAAGGATACACTGCCAAACAGCATAACGTCAATACCAGTAAGTCTGTAGACTCTCAAACATGTTGCTGTGAGTTCAAATCCCACACGAGCGCCAGGTCCTTTCCATAAGTGAAAAATGGGTCCGTCATGGTAAGCGCTCAATAAACTGGGTGGATGAAACTGAGAAGATCGCAGCACTTTCAGCTGGCCTAGATAAGGGCGCAGGTGGTAAATAAGCAATGAGAACACAGGCTGAACCCCCTACTACCTCTCTTCTGTGGATGCAGTGTGATCTCCTGTGTATGCAGGTTCACGGCAGGCCTTGATATTGTTACTTGCTTGCTGGCCTGACAGTGTTTTCTCAGAGCTCCCAGCCAGTAATTTTCATTTTTTAGTGGCCCGCTTTGCCAGTGGGAAAATAAAAGTCCAATTTATTATTTTTTTACTGTGAAATGATATGACAGTATGACATTTCAGGAAAATGTATTCTTTGTGATTAAGTATGCAGAATACCACTCATTTGGTTGCAGTAGACAACAGATTTTGTTTGCATCATCTCACTCAGTGGCATTTGTGGTGAAACTCTATGGTGGCCTCCAAATTAGGAAATGATGCAAATTCCAAACAACACCAAACACAACAGAAACCTGCTGCAAGAACATAATAATATTACGTTCAAGGAACATAATATTCAGAGGAATTATATAAAGGAAATGTGCAGTAATGCTTCAAAATGACACAAGTTAGACAATATAGTCAACCTTATCTATTTAGCTAATTTTATGAATCCATAATGTTATGTGTTGTAGTAATGCAGCTTCGCTAGCTAGCTAGCTACTTAGCTAGCTTCGGAGAAACACTAAAGTTAGCTAAGTAACTTCAATCTTAAATAACTCAATTTTACAATTATTAATATTACTCAACATCTGTAAATGTATGGTACTTCACTGGAATTACATTCAGTTTGCCTAGGAAGCTTGCTGATAGATTCTCCCAGCAGTTACTGTGGTAAAGCCATATGGTAAGGCATGCTTGTTTGTTCAACTGCTGGTGTCAGTTTATTCTGCTGTAAGATGAAGTTGGGGCTGTTTTTAAAAGCTTTATAATTGAAAAAGTATAAATTGTATTGCAAAGATGCATTTAAATAGGCTAGGTGTGTGGAAATTAGATTTCCAAGTTTGAAGACTGCTTACAGTTGTAGCAAGAGTACAGAAATGTCTTTGTTGTGTCACAAGCTTGAACTACCATATTAACCATATTATCTGGGAAATTTGAACGTTTGTTCTGAAAATCACAGAGAAAATGTGTTTTGCAGGTTAAATTTTCACTTTTGTACCTAGGTTTGTTTTTGGATAGATTCTTATGCTCACATGACCATATTATTAAACTTATTAAACTTATAAATATGATCCTTAATCTGCCCTCTAAAAATAACATATTGCCTGGTGTGTCAACTGTCCCTGACATGAGTACTGTAACATGTCATATTTGTAATAAATGTATTCCTTGTACTTACACAATAATTGTGGATTTACTGTACATACATTTTTGAAAATTGGTTGATGGACAGACTTAAAAAGTATTTGTAAAAACATTTGATGTTTACCAGTGTTACAAATGTACACAGGTCTCCCCTGTGCCTAAATGAAAATACTAAATTGGCAGCATCAAAACCTAGTGATTTGCAAATGGGCCAGTTGTTGCAGTGTGCGGGCCAGTAACTTCTAAAAACCACTTGCCCAGATGGCCAGTGGAAAATTGACCTGAATGTCAACCCCTGCATAGTGTCACCATAAATGAGTATAATTGAAAAACAACTGCTGATAAAGACGGAAAGGTCATATGCATCAGTTATTTTTGTTTTAAATGCAACAGATTTATACACATCCTGTTACTTGTGCACAAACAACTTTTATTTGGTCTTATGGTTTTAATATTGAAATACCATTCCAAATAATATTGTCTGGCTATACTCAGTATTATGACATATTGCACTTGGCTGGGCATGGCCAAGAATGCATGTTAATATGATAACTCACTGACAATGGCATCTTTTATAGTTGCTCTATATGCAGAGATTGATTACCTTTACTTTCTAGTTGATATGTTTTCTAAAATATAGTAATTGTACCCTTTCAATTGTACTACTGAGAAATGTTTATGGGTTATGGTTAGGGGTAATGCCTCGTAAATGGCATTACTTTTATTTTGTATGGATTGGTTGGTACTGTACAGTATCTAGATTAATTGTTTTTCTTTTCTTGAGCTTCACAATTCATAGTTTATATTATAATGGGAGCTAAACAGAAATAAAGCATTTGTCAGGAGAGCTGAAATCTTTTTAAAAACACACAGAGCATCTGTCTCTAATTCATTTTATATAACACTTAATCATGGGGTTATGCTTGAGGCAACACTCAAATGTAGGTATTAGAAGCAGATGTAAACACTTGTTGGATTTGAAAATTGGTTATGATGTGTCAGATGAGACCTTGTACTTCTCTGAGTTCATATTTCCCTAAATATTTCTTTCAGACATTCAGTGCTGATTCATTCAGGTAATCTGATTTCAGTTGATGATATTCTTTAATTTTGTTTCAACAGTGTTCCAGGAAGCGGTCCAAAGTTCAGAACCACAACAGTCTCAGCTAAAGCCCAGCATCAGGATAAGGTGGTGCCAGAGACGGACCATGGCGTCGAACATCGGCCCATTCCTGGGGGCGTCTCCAAAGACATGGCCTACAGGTGCCCACCGGAGCTGCCCACCCACCGAGAGCAGCCCCACAGCCGCAAGAGGCCCTCGCAGTCGGCCTGTGACTACAGCCACCAACGCGTAGGCGTGTCCTTCTGCTTCTCGAGGAAAGCCCAGCTGAAGCTGGAGTCCTCTGCCTCTGTCTTCAGTGATGGCATTGAGGAGGCCAGTGACAGGGAGGAGCTCCAGAGACAGAGGGCCAGACAGACGCTGGAGGCCCTCTGGTCCCGTACGCCCTCTCCAGGGGAGCTGGCAGCGGACAGCGGTGAAGATGAGGAGCACAAAGAGGCAGGAGTTGAGACCGAGCAGCAGGATGGGCAGAAAGGCACTGAATCCTGCCAGCACAACGGCAACACCGTATGTGGAGCAGCAGATGAACCAGGGCGTCCAGACATGGCTTCCCACAGCTCTCTTGATGACAAGCGCTTCGGTGACATGCCAAGAGAGTCCAACCACAGGCCTGGGCTAGAGGGAGAATCTAATGAGAGCAAGATGAGCTGCTTTTTTGCTCCAAAAGCCAGCATATCAACCACAAGTCAATCAGCTGAGGCAGATTTGGGCCAAGTCCAAAGACAGGAATCTATTTGGCTTCAGCGAGGCATAGAAACAATCAGCAGTTCAGACAATGTGAGAATGGAGGAAGGGCGGTTCCCTCTACAGAAAGTCTATGACGTGGCAGATGGAAAGCAGGTCAGAAATCATGTTTCTTTCTTAAACGTCCTCAGCAAAGATGGAGAGACAATGTTGAAGTGGCCCACAGAACTCCTGGTGCACACAAAGTCCAAGCCCAGCATCTCATACAGCTGTAATCCTCTTTATTTCAATTTCAAACACTCCAGGAACAAACACAAATCGAACAAAAGCACACAAGCAGCAGGCCCAGATCACTCTACTGCGGATGATGATGTGAGGGAGGGTGAAGGCAGATGGTCAACCCATGTCCGTCAAGTACGAAATAAATTAGGTGCTCCAAAGCCAAAGAGAACCAAATGTCACAAAGCTAAGAAAACTCGAAACCTTCAGTCAAAACCTATTGGTGAGCTGGACACTAGTTGTATGTACAACACAAAATCTGGGGGAGCACTTGAATGCACACACCCAAATGCACTTCAAAATAATAAATGTGCAAACTTGAAGAGGAACAGAATCGGCAAGAGAAAAAGGTCTTTAAAGGATAATTCCTCCAATTACAGTGATGTGGCAGAACGCAGTTTGAAGAGTGTTATTAGCCCACTTTACACTTTGCTGAGTAAAAAGAAAAGGCGGAAGTCCCTCATTCTGGTTGCGCCAAACCTTACTGAGGAGTTATCTCCCTGTTCCTCCCCCTTGGCAGTGAAGGAAGACTATTTAGCTTATCACTGGGGTGCAAGGTATTCCAAAAGAGGACACAGTGCTACTTCCATCAGTGAGAAGTCCGGTTCCTGCAGTAGTTTCTCTGATCTGAATTCAGACAGTGAGGGGGCTTCCTACAGGTGTGAGAGGCACCCACCCTTCTCTGGGTCAAAATATAGGCCATTTCTGAGGAGAGACTCCGGATGCTCACAGACCCACGGGCATAAACCCGGTCAGGGTGGGATATGTTCCAGCAGGAGGCCAATGGAGGAGGGGTCTGGTAGTGAACGAAAGGACACCAGTGCCGATGGAACCAAAAACCCCCCCAGGGCCTCAGAGTGGTCTAGTGTTGAGACAGAGGGCCTGCGCAGGTGGAGCCGGGATGGGAAACAGAGCAGGAAACAAGGGCTCATTGGGCAGCACAGCACCAGCTCCTACAAGAGCAGCAGCAGCACCTTTGACATTAGCTACGAAGGGACCAGTGGCACTGCTAAAAGAGCCCACAGCCTCAGTCGGTCTCGGTCCAGGTCCAGGTCCCGGTCCAGGTCCAGGTACAGGCTCCATAGGTTCGGCATGGTGACCACAGACAGTAGGCTTCACGAGACCGAGTCCCATTCTGTCTCCAGAGACAGGCTCTATTATTACAGACCCCCATCCATCACAGCTGCAAGGACAGTGAAGGGCATCAGAGATCAGACTGTCCTGCAGAGCATCAGCAAAAAGAGAGCAGGCACTCCTCCAAACATCAATGCCTCCCATCGACCCGAGGAGCGGTTTCCAGGTGACAAAAACTTTTCTGGGAGAAAAATCAACAGCAGTTTGTCTCTACCGCTGATAGGGAAGTTTCCCGCTGTCAGAAAAACCGCTAAGAAGGGAGATAGTAGCAAGATTCAGAGTAACCTCTGCAATGGGCAAGGAGGTGTGACCAGCGGCACAGACAGTCTAGGGGGCACATGCTGCCCTGGACCCCACCCCCTGGCACCTGGAAACTCAGTCCTCCTCCCCCTGTCCTCACAGAGACTAAAGGAAAGACCTGAAGTCATGAGGACTGACAGGCATTTGCCACAACCCAGTGGAACAGGTGAACTCAGTCAGTTGCCTGAGGTGTTTTCATCTGAGGCAAACATCCTCTCCATTTATTCAGCAGAAAGTGAGAAAACAGACACTGCACACCATCGCCAGGGGCAAGAGTCCTGGAAGTCGGCATTTGACACCAGTATGGATTGCATAGAGGAGTCCGAAAGCCTGGCAGAGCGGGCACAGAAGTGCTTCTCCCCACCTCTGACAGAGCAGCCAATCACATTCACCCCAGAGGAGATTGACAAATATAGGCACCTGCAGCTCCAGGCCCGACAGCACATGCAGCAGCAGCTACTCGTGAAGCAGGTGAAGATGATCCCAGAGACTCCACTTGAGGAGTCCAGCCTGAGCCCTGCCTCCCATCCAAACCCCAACCTTATGCCCACGTTGCAGCCCGTCCCCCTCCAGCAAGCAGGCCCAAGCCTCCAGCACGCACTCCTGCATCACAGGGCCCTCGCGGCCTTCGCCTCCTCCCTCCACCCACACTCTGCCCATCAGCGCTTGGCCCACCACCTCCACCCAATCCCCCAGCCCCACTTCACACCCATCTCAATCTCCCACATGGCATCGACAGCTGTCCTCCCTGCTCACCCTCCTGCCTTGCTGGCAGGCCACCCACTCCACTTTATCCCTGCCTCCGCCTTTCACCCTGCCCATCTGGCCCTTCACCCACTGCCTCCTGGCTCCCTACTCCCGACCTTGCTCGCTCCTGCCACTACCACCTCTACTCTGCACCTCCGCCCCCTCCTCCACCCACTTTTCCCTGGACAGGACTTGCAGCCCCACTCTGTCCCCAACAGTTAGGGGGGGGGGCTGTGTTCTCCTCATGAAATAGGCCCTGGGATGAACACTTCATTAGAGAAATGCATTGTCTGGCAATTGACTACCCCTCAAGAAAATTTTGACAGTTATGTGGTATCAATCGTTTTACTGAGCCAAAGCTTTTTTGTTGTTTATTTGTGTGTGTGTGTGTGTGTGTGTGTGTGTGTATGTATGGGTGTGTGTGTGTGTGTGTGTGTGTGTGTGTGTGTTTGAGCCAATTTGTAAAAACTTTGTAAATTGAGTGCAGCTGCAGGTGTTGGATCTTGAAATCCTCGGCTGGCTATGATGGTTACAAATTTACAGATTTATTTTGCCTCTACAAAACCAAGTGTATTATAAGGCATATAAATGTTTTATTTATCAATTTATATCGGTTTGTGAAGAAAAAAAAGGTTTTTAATCCACGCTGTATGTCAGACAACACTACAACAACCTTGACTACTGTTCACTTTTTTCGTTTACACAGTTTTAACATTTTGGTACCTCGAAGGTATGGAAAAAACTGCATTAATGCTATAGCTATGGTTCAGGAAACCATTTCTGAATTCTGAAGTTTGTAAGAAACAAATTACAAAACAAATAGGAAATATACTGACAGGGCACAGCAGAAATGACTTTCCCACAGTTAATTGGTGTCCTAAAAGTTAGTTAAAAGCCAAGAGCAAGTTGGATCATAAATGCAGCATGCAATTTTACTATTGTCCTGTTATCTGAATGTGACATGTTTGTACTGTAAGTTATAGGCTGAGGAAAGATGTATCATTTTATTAGACGGTATGTAAAAATTGCAACCTTTTGTAATGTAATGTAAAATACTGTTGAGCAGTCAGCAAGTCTAAATACTGATTTAAACACAGATATGCTGCTTTTTAGGGACTCCCACATAGGGGAATGTAGTAAAATGCAATAATATTTTTCAATATTTAAAGTACAAGACCTTGAATTGTATTTATGTACTGTACTTTGTAATATAAATAAAAATGGTGAGGTGCACAATACTGTAAATGACTCTGTATCATACCTTTTAAAGATACTTTTTGTTTACTGTTATTTTTTTTTGCAAACATTTGCCAGTGCAAAACATAATTGTCTGTACAATAATGTATTGTAATGGGGAAAGTATATTAAAGTGATTGTCATTTTGTTTTTTTTACAAAAATGACATGATTCCTAATGACTCTTTCTGGTTTTGGATGTTAATTGTCGTAGTATTGTCTGAAACATATGGAAAATAGGGACGAATAAAGAAATCAGAGATGTAGAAGTACAGAGTAAGCAGTAATGAGCCATAGTTGGAAAGAAAAAAAAATTCACTGGACTGAGAAAAACAGCTAATGAAAAGCTTAGCATTCAAGGGCATTTTCTCTCCAAATCAGAAGGGAATGCATTGCCTCTTTATGAATGATGCCAATCACTGCCAGTACTGACCTACAATATACATTTCAACTAATTAGCTCTCTGTGGTATGGGTTACTCATTAAAATATTTATGTTGTTCAACTAAATTGCATTCCTACATTGATTAGTAATTAATGTCTTGAAGCACCACATGAAAAAACTTTTGATCACCTTAATTTTCTATCTTGAGACAACAACATGAATAAAAATATCTAAGTTGGGTAGAAAACCCAAAATCACAAGACGAATGTACATGGTAAAGAATTTTCTCTGGAATTGTATAGAGATTACATAAATTTTATCACCATGACTTCTGTAAAATCTTCAGCCAAATACTGACCTGTCAGTTTCGCTATATATGGACTGCAGATGAAATTTATCTTTATAGCTAACTCTGGTTCTGTATGTCTCTTCATTTGCTGTAATAACATTTTCTTTACAGGCACACACAGTACACATGCAAGTGCCAGGGCAAAGCTCATCATCTGAGAGGACACGACCAGATTGACCCAATGTTCTGCCACTCAGAATTGTCAGGAGGGTCAAGGTGATAGCAAGGCGACGAAAATATTTACAGAGCCACAAGCAGAATGGTGGGTGGTGTACTCGCGTTTAAGATTTTAGCTTTATTTATACCTCTCATTTTTCAAACGTTCATGCTTGGGGGTGTGGCTGAGGACAGCCGAGGGGGGTTTGGACGCTGGCCAGACTCATGCAAAGCCCTTTGACAAAATGAATTGATTTTGCTGACCTAAATGGCGCCCGGGTGAGAGAACGGGGAACCCAGCCAGGGAAGAGCCCCTCCAGAGGCCTGCTCCTGTGCTCTAATTAAAGAGCACTCCACAGAAGTCAGTCACTTTCATGCCAGCACCATAGGACACAAGTTCAAAAAGACTGTGTAAAATTTGGAGCGGGAATAATTAGCAGCTGTTACAAAATAAACACAGGCAAGTTTTCTGGTACTCTTCTCCCCCGAACCCTCGCACCAACATCATGAATGTTTCATTACAAAACCAGAAAAAAACATTAAAAATAAATAAATAAAAAAACACTGGGCCAAAAAAAAAATTGACAACATTTCAGACTATTTTGAGTGCTGCTAGGATACCATATTAACCATATTTCTCTGTTGGAGGCTCTCAGAAATAAGACTAACATTGACAGACGCAGAGCAATTTCCCTGACTCCTACAGCTGAAAACCTATTAAGACAACCTGCTTCCAGTCAGCCATATCCTCACCTCGCCCGGTGTCTTTAGTTTCACCTGAAACGTTTCCATGGACAGATAATCAGCCATGCTGAACAGTTCTTCCTCACTAACCTGCAGCGACCACGGGCCCATGTCTGTCACTGTCTCCTCATCCGTTGCTCTCTGCGACTTGACCAGAATAATAATCAGTGGGGCCTCAGGCCGCACACTGCCTTTCCCGCCGCGACACGATTGTGCTGCAGGTATTGAATTTGCCGGAGCCGAGAATCTGCAGCCGAGAATCGCTGGGCCTCTTCAGTCTCTGGGGTTCATTAGGGTAGCCGGAGGGGGAGCTTAGCTGCCCTTTGGGCCCGGGGGCGGGGTGTGGGGGGGGAGTACAGTAAATACGAAATGCCACCCCGTAGTGCTTTGATCCTGGCATAACCCACCCCGGAGCCTGTGGAAATGATCCTTCCTCCTCCTGCTGTGCACCGCGCTGTTTGGCAGTCTGATTGATTCCTCCTTTGGCCTCTTCATCTCTCTGTACGGAGGATTATATTAAATACCCTTCGCAACTGCTATTTCATCCTTGTTAGTCTGCGTTGTCACCTCACACTGTGCGGGCTGGCTGGATATCAAGGCCTGGTGATGTCTCCAAAGCCACACGTGAACAACATGAGCATGGTCTTCCTGGAGTCTTCCTGGAATCTGCTGTCTTTTTTCTTCTTCCTTTCTTTTAATTAAACATCCAACAGTCACCAACAATCACAAATCCAAGTGTGCTAGCCACACATCATGGACAGCTGAACAAATTCACCAGATTCACAGTAAAGTAGTTTGGGCCTATATATCGGCTGCCGCTAATGTGATGTAAAATGGAGTGCAGTTAATGACACTTTCAAGCTATGGCTACAGGTGGCACTGTCCTATCAATTTGCTTGAGGTCAGATGAATATACTTTATTAATGTGGAGTCATCTACAGTGGCAGCTGCTCCATCCCTGAAATCTTCAAATAGCTAACCCATTATACTGGTCCCCAAGTGACCATCAGGTCAGTCAAGACTGATTACTGTCTGCTGCAACAAAAGCTGTGACACACACCCACCAGCAAGCAATGGCACACACACTATACATGCTCACATGTAGACACACACACACACACACATGCACTCACACAAAAGCCCTCAAGTGAGGGCTTGATGGGCTATGGTGTTGATGGCTATGAATTGAAATAGTCTTTGCTCAAATATGAAGAATCTTCTCTTATCTGAAGGACTAAAATTAAATTGTCACATTGTCTTCCTCTTTTGCATGTTTGTTAATTATAATTGGCATCTTCACTTGGCCGGTACAATCAATGTAAGTATGAAAACTAAACTCTGTGAACAAATACCAAAAAAAAAATCTTTATTTATGTGGAAAAGGTAGCAGCTTGCTTTGATCTTGTTTTTTTATCTATTCCTCGTGGTATGCTTTCCATTTTATTGTGGCTTTTATTTATGTAAATCTCTGCTGCTCTCAATTTAGCTGCTTTTTAAATACTCCTGGGTCTTCCACAGCACCACAAAAGAATTTACCTTAATAGGCCTGAGGCAAGTATTGTGTTCTAAAAGACTAATAAACACACCCTTCACATACAAAAGGCATACATACAAACATTTGCAGGCAGATGTTTCTCTGGGAACAATTTAGGAACATTTATAATTGTATTGAGTAGAAGTAAATAGCAGACTCTCAGAATTTCCAGGGTCTATTTGAAAAAGCAGTATTTTATAGGTGTAAGTGAATTATTTGACTTTTTCTTTTGGTTTGAAGGCCTGGGGGTGTGGTTGTTGACTCCCTCAGACATCATAGAACATGATAAACAAAATGTGTGTTTATACCTTGTGAACTTGACAGAAAACTGATTTCCCATATTGATCTGGCTACCAATTGCCACTAGTGCCGTCAAGCCAAACTACATATTCACCGTGTACTATTTAATTGTGCTGTAGTTAACATATATACTGTAAGCTGTATAGTAACTTTTAACTTATTACAACATTACATTACAGTGACTTATTGTAATGCTCTTATCCATGACCACTTACAAAAATGGACAACGTCAGTGTTAATTACAGGAATACAAAACTGCAATATCACCAAAAAAAGCAAACAAAAAACAAATAGTATTATAAACAAAACCAAATACTAGTTAAGTGCTGTGTTGTAAACAAAAGAAAATACCAATTGAGTCGCTGCAGATATCCAAGTCAAGTCAAGGAAGACAGTAGGAGCAGGGCCGGCCCGTTGCATAAAGGCTCTATGCGGTTGTTTAGGGCCACAACCGCTAGGGGGGGCCACACGACGACGAGGGGGGGCCACACGATCCAATGTTTATCTAAGGTAAATAATGATATTTTCATAATTACGTTATTCATCCCCTATCGCGGAACTAGCAGTATGAATTTTAAATGGAATGGCAACAGAACATTTCATAACCAAGCGAACACCATCCCCCCACTCCCGCTCTACGGAATCCAACAGCACCAACCCCCCCCCCCCCCCCCCCCCCCCCTGCCCCGCTCGACAGGCTCTAACAACCCCCCCCCCGGCTGGCCAACTTCAATCTCCTCAAGTTCATTACACTTCTCGGCAGGGCTACTCCCAATCCCAATCTAGCATCACTGTCGTCTAATACCTGTATCTTGATCTTACTGTATATCTTGATGTTGTAGCTCTTTATCATATCTCTTGTAATCATGCCTCATGTCTAGTTTATGACTTGCCATGACTTTACTCTGACTTAGCCAATGCTTACTGTGTGGACTAGACTTTATTTTCATGTCTATGGATAAATGACACTTTGTGAAAATTGTACCATAGCTGACAAGTGTGTAGTTATTCTAATTACGTTTGCTATGCACTTATTGTACATCACCAAATAAAATGTAATGCACTGTAGCAACCATGCAACAGCCTTACAGTGCTCCCTCGAACATAGACTCCCGTGTCTTAGTTCAACCAAGTATTCATATAACCAAGGCTGCCACTGAAGCCACTATGCAGGGCTGCTGTAGCAGCAGCCTCTACATCTCAGAACTGACTTTTCCCCAGAAAAATTAATTAGACCTGGTTATTTCACAACTTTTTTTAACAGCTTCCCACAGTTTTTTTTCCTCCCCAATTTGAAATTGCCAGTCTTGCCTCGAAGCACCGTTGTGCTGGTAGTACATGGAACACTGGAGCTGATACATGTGCTCACCTTTAATTAACTCGCCCACAAGCCAGCAACGATTTAACACCACATAGTTCCGCAGGAGAGCTACTTCCAATCAGAAGAGAGATAGACCCCCCTCTGACAAATAACTACTGGTCCGTAGAATCCCGGAGCGTTGTTGGGAGGAGCGGATGCAGCAGTTACCCTGAGGAGCCTGGCTGACTGAAATATACCTGTCTGCGTGTAATGGTGGGTTCTCATTAAAGCAAACAACATGAACTCCATCAGCAATTCTCCATTTTGTTCTTCTCACACAATTCACCTGTGAGTTTTAGTGGGCAGATTTCTTTCTGAATATTTCTAATGACAGCCAACAGAAACAGTTAAGATGAGCACATTTTTGTGCAGGGCACGGTGCAGTTATTAAAAAGTTAATTGACAGGGCTAACTGAATGTGTATTCCCCCAAAGTAGCAAGAAGCCATTGAATGAAAAGGGATATCCGGTTCTTATGAGTTCATTGAATAAATCAGTGAACTCACTGAAAGTACGGCAAGAACTGCTTGAACAAGCAGCGCAGCTTGTCTGCTTTGCAGTTTGGTCCTCTTGTACTTGGTCCTCAGACTCATTCTCTTATAGTGTGCAGGTTCCTGGGCTCACCATGGAAAGTGAGCACACGTTTAAGCAATGGGCTGATTTTCCTGTGCAACCCAGGAGAGTCTCCCCACTCAACTAGTAGGCATGGCTCTAGAGGGCAACAGTAAGTTAACTTATGCCATAATACAAAACATTATATATAATAATAAGAAAGATCCTGAGAGAAAACATAATTTATAAGGGCTGTACCAATTAACATATTAATCAGTCAGTTAACTAACTATTGTGTTGAACGCCAGCTAATTGAGGTCTTTTTAATGCAAAATATAAACAGTTTAAATATAATGCAGTCACTGTTATCCAGAAAAAAAGGAAGTTGTACAAAAGCATAAATATCAGGGTAATTACATTTGCAACATTTACATGGATTAGGTGCTGAAGGAAACATGAACATAAATATATGAAATGCACTGTGCATTGTAAACAGGGATTTTTGAATGAGGGTAGTGTGACTAGTTTACAGTATCACCCGAAAACAAAGAATCCTTTCTTAACTACCATTTGCCAGTGAAACAGAAATGATGTTGGGCAAACTTCCCACTACCCATCTGACTCAACTACTAGGAGGAGAAAGAGGGGGAGAAAGAAGAAGAGGAAGAAAGAGGAGGGGCAGCAGCAAAGGTGAATTTCTTATTGACAATACACCATGTTCACGTATGTCTTGCCTGATGATAGTACTTAACCGGTATAGGCCTCCGTATAAATTTATTTCTGCTACAGGCTGTAATCACTTCATTTATCTTAATTTATGCAGCAGGCACAATCAAACCATTCAATGCAGTTATGTACTGTCATCAGGAGTTTGTTCTTAAGGCCCTTGGGTAGCTAGCAGGCACAGGCAAGCACTAATGCTCTCAGTGCCACTGAATTGTGAACTGCAAGCACTGATTTCACAGTGCTCTTAATATTTCAACAGCTGTGTTTAGCTGTGTCCTCTTCTCTCTTTGTGGATAAAATATTGACTGGAAAACTGAGTGGGAACAGAAGGGGCCAGCCTTGCTTCTTCTACAGTGTGTGTTTAAAAGTTAAAATGATCACTGACCAGATTTAGTTCTCTCTTTAGGATGAACTTTAAACAAAACCTTTTTAATGCTGCTGCATTTAACCTCTTGTATGTATTGGAGGTGATATGACTGGGTGGTCAGTCCCATACTTTTTCCATCCATCCATCCATTATTTAGCTCACGTATTCCTGGTCTGGGTTGCTGGATGGATGGGTCCTGTCCCAGCATGCATTGGGCAAAAGGCAGGAGTACAGGTTGCCAATGCCATCATCACACACCATTCAATCACACATTCACACTTACGGACAATTTTGACTCCCTGGTTGGCCTGGCTTTCAGACTGGGGGGTGGGGGTTCGAGCCCGAGGCCTTCCTGCTGTGAGGTGGCAGTGCGATCAACAGCATCACTGTGCTGCTCCCCTCCCCTACTTCCTCAATGCTTTAAATTGATATTGTAGCAGTAGCTGGCTGGATAATTAGCGAGCCGCCATATTTCGGCTAGTTTGGTTTATGTGTGCACAGCATTCTGGGATTGGACTGTCAACTAGCCAGTTAGGTTTTAGCTGTCATGTGGCTGGCAGGTTGTGTTGTTTAAAGAGCAGGCAGCCCGCGCTTCGCCAGTTATGTTTTTCCTGTGCTTATGTCCGAGCTGCTTTCTTCTGGTGCTAATAAATGAGTGCAATGGCTCAAAAGAGCAATCTGCCTGACTTGTCTCTTGCTGAAATCACTACAATATATTGTGTCACTCGTGCACTGCTACTTTTCCTTTAGGGTTACCGTCCCCTTTCAGAAAGCATAAAATGCGCAGATAGCACAAATTTCAATTTAATAAAAATAACTAATTAGAATTAAAATCCCCCACAGCACCCCTTGAGGTCATACATTATGCATAGAAAGGCTATGGTCCAAATTATGCCGACACCAACACACCGCTGTTTTTTTATTTACATTATGGTGCTCCTGGTTTCCGTGGGCACAGATAAGCCATCTCCCAACTCTAAAGAGGCAGTATCGTGGTGATGGTTGTAGGTGTCAGTTGCAAATGCTGCCTTATCAGGACAATGTGGGCTTTGAGTGAGACATTTATGAAAGAGCTGTATGATAAATACATCTATGGAACTTTAACCTATTCTTGTATCAGGAAGTGGAACATATAGACTGTACTGTGTAAAAATAACTTACACACAAAAAAACATAACTTTTTAGTATTTGAACATTTGAAAATTATGCTTAAAGCTAAGTACATTCTTATTATTTATATTTTGAAAATATATATACAATATATTTTGCAGTAATAATGGGCAATTATTTCATCTCATTTTATGAAATTACTGCAGTTTTTTATTGAAAGCAAACATCTCTAAGCAAACACTGGTGAAAACCCCCTTGCTGAAAATATACTTTCTTATTCCAAAGCCCAGATTATTTGCATGCTTAAAGAAAAAAAGGATTTGCATACTTTTCCGTGATGCTGTCTCATACTGCATCACCATGGCCTTCCACGGACCATAACTAAGCAGCCACCATATTCCACCCTTTCAGGGGGCCCTTTGAGCTGAAGTCGGGACATACTGACGATTTGAAGATTTGCCTGAAAGCAACAGGGTCCTCTGGGGAACTAATCAAGTACATAGAACCATAATCAGTGTCTTTATTTGCCCGTTTGTTCAGCGAACCTTCCAGCACTGAATATGCTAATGTGTCTGTGAAAGCACCACACTCATCAGAGTGCAGAATGTGCTGATCAGCCGTTTGGGAGTGGGAAAGCATCACTGGCACGGCCTCCTGTAGGCAGCAGGGTGAGGCATGTCAGCTAGAGATGGAAGAGCGGAGGGGTCTGTGAAGCTCCACGAATGAAGCCTTTTGCTCTTTATGCTGTGGCTGAAGGCTTCCCGTATCCAGCGAAGGTATCTTTTTGTGGTGCGTTGCTTCATCTTCCTGATCACAGACGATGCTCACTCTGTCTGGGACTCCTTCAGAAGAGAGCGTAACTGGGTTAGAGAGGCACCCGGGGAGAAAGAGGAAGTCAGCAGGGTTTGTATTTTCCAACTCCAGTCACAAGCGTGACTCCTCTGTTTGATCAGGTGCCCACAATCATCCGCCAATCAGAATCCTCCAATTTCATAGATATCCATTTCAGTTCAACAGCAGAACTCAGTTAAAAGATGCACTCACAGGCTGCACCATTTTTTAGAATACTGTTGCATTACAAAACACAATTATTTCAAGCAGAGTCACTGCTAATAGATGGTGTAACACCCATCTGTCAGCTGGGGGTGTTAGTCACCCTAGTCCAAGTAATTCTTTTGTTTCCTGGTAACAGAGAGCACCTGTATGAAGCCTATTAAAGAAGCTTTTGTTGCATTCTTCGGTCTCTGTTCAACACACCTAGAGCACATTTGCTTCAACCATGATTCCAGTTACTTCCAGGACACTGCGTTTTGTTTTGCTTGGATGTAACAACCGTTTTTTTTTTTAATAAGCAGTGATTCTGCTTCAACAAACCTGGTGTCAACTCCAATTATGTTGAGTACTTGTCAGAGTACATAACAGATAGTTTGATACTTCTACTGATTTTGGGGTCATGCATTCTCACTCTCCATCTCTAGGATGTCTGCAAAACATGCTATACAATTCCTTTTGAATGTTCTTTTGTATTTATGGATGTCACAAATCTGTTAGTCTCTTGGGTGACTAATCCCACAGGAGATGTTTGGTTTAAAAGATTGGTAGAAGTATATTAAACCAGATGTTTGTGTTTTACCTAGATACCTAATCCCCAGGGCTTGTTCATGTTAATGATTATATGTATCAATTCCATAGATCAATGTTGCTGAGTTTCTGGGGATGTGTGTGTGTGCTTGGCCTGGCTGCACTGCATTGTCAATCCTTATGTTGACATGAAAACAAAACAATGTTCTTAGATACAGAAGGATGCCTGCCTGCGCTAGGTGGGTAACTGGCTGACTGGTCCAGTGAGCACGAGACAGTGATGTGTCATAGTCTCACAGAGAGCACTGAATTGGTCTTTTTAGCTGACAAGGCAACTAGCTTATTTTATACAGTTCAGTCCATAGCCTCAGCACTTTCCTTGTTTGGGTCTTCGGTATGGAGTGGTAGGTACAATAATACCTCTGCCAAATATTTCCAATTTGTGAAATGGATCTCTTTGTTTAATGCAATATTGCCATCAAAATTGCTTCCCTGATTCAATGAAGAAGGGGATAAAGAGTTGGGAGGATGCCAAAAGAATTGTTTTCCTAAAATAAACTTAAATAATACATAAGGTAAAAAGAATACGTAATGTGCAGCTATCAGTTTATGTATGCATGTATATATATATATAGAGAGAGAGAGAGAGAGAGAGAGAGAGTGAGAGAGCGAGAGAGCGAGAGAGAGAGAGAGAGCGAGAGAGAGAGAGAGAGAGAGAGTGAGAGAGCGAGAGAGAGAGAGAGAGCGAGAGAGAGAGAGCGAGAGAGAGAGAGAGAGCGAGAGAGAGAGAGAGAGAGAGAGAGAGAGAGAGAGAGAGGCGGGATGTGGGTGGAAATGTTGTTGATGTAGTCAGTCTTTGTGGTTTTGCTGTTTCTGACAAACTGCCTTTTATCCAGCTTCCTTTTATGCATCATTAAACCACAGAACTAATGTACTTCAGAAACCGCCTAATCATTGCAATGTGAATTTGTGGGTAATAAATCAGCTGGCTAGAGTCAATTCAATTTTTCTTCAATACGTTCCTTTTCAAGTAGTTGTTGAAAATTTTAAAATTTGCAGATCCAGACCATGAAGGGCCAAAAGAGAAATGAATTATTTTCATTTGATTTCCTGAAAGTGACTGATCAAATTATTTTTTCAGAAGCTCAAGTGAAGCACAGGATGGATATAACATTTAAAGTCTGTGTGTGTGTGTGTGTGTGTGTGTGTGTGTATGGGTGTAGATGGTTGGGTAGGGTTGTGTATAGTTTCAAAAAATAGGCATGTCAGAATTATTCACATCCCATTTAAGTTAATTATTCCCAAGCCTTTTAAGTAAAATCCTAAATAAATAAATACAATTTGTAATACTTTGTAAATTCATCTCAATCTGAGGGAACTGTATTGTGACCTCCCCCTGACGTCCTGTTTTACTGGTAAAAAAAAAAAAAAAAAGAGGTAACGCACATGTAAAGTCCATCATCCTCTACACAACTTTCATCTTGGGCACATAGAGTCACTAAATCTAGAGGCCACCATTAGAGGTCACCTTCATGCTAATAGGCTTTTAGGAAGGATTTCCAGAAAAAAAGTTTATTTGTTTATTTGTTAGGGTCCCCATTAGCTTTGCCCTAAAGCACAGCTAGTCTTCCTGGGGTCCACATTTAAAAACATACCTCTTTGTTACCTGCCACAGGTAATAAGGAATAATGATATGTCCTTCAAAAACAGTATAGTGATAGTTTGTATTTTATTATTATTTTATTCAGCTCATCTTTGTCAAGGGTGCAAATAATACTCCGGACACCCCAGTCCTGCTATTATTAATTGTCTTCACTGATCAATATTTCTGTCAACCAAAACCAACACATTTCAATCTATATTTGTAATCAAAATATTGTAAAGGATCAAATGAGGGTAAAGGTAAATTTGTGAATAGCTTCAGACTACATTGTATGGGGTTATTATCGCATATATTAAGCCTCAGCACCAGTACAATAAATCAATTGCATTGCAAAATTCATTTATATCAGTCTAAACATTTCCATCTATTCCAATGTGGGGATTAAATGGGTGAAGTTCAATTTATTACTGGGCTCTGAGCTATTGGGTCCAGGTCCTTCATGATGTCACAATAAATGTTTTAGTCTCATTGCATATCTCCTCCCATTGTCTGAGGCTCTTTTTTTTGTCCCTCTAAAACAGCTGAGTCTGAGCGAAACACTCCTTTGCCAAAAAAAAAAAATCATTGTCCACGTTAACAAATGAGATTTGTAATAGTTAGTTGTAGCTCTTTTGCTATTGTCCTACTCTTAATCCCTCTACCAACTTTATCTCTCTTCCAATCTCCTTCTCTGGCCCATTCTTTCTCTTACTTTCTCCATCCCTTTATGATGGTGCTATCAAGATGAATGGCTAGCCATGCTTATTTGTATTTACCCCTATAGCTATAGTGCTGTAGGTTTCATTTTATCTTTATTTCATTTCATTATCAAGCTACAGTTTGCATTGCAAGCGTGCAAAATGTACCCAGTGTATGTGCTCTCCCGTAATGAACAAACATCAAGGATGAGGTCGAGGGCAATGTTATGGTGTCATTTTTTTCAGTTTCCAAAGAATGATGCAAGTCAGAAGAAATGGGTGGCGTTTTTGAAAAGCTATGGGTACGCTGGCATGATCTGTGCAAACACATTTGTGCAGAGACGATTTCACAAAACAAGACAGGGTTGAGGCTCCTCTTCTGGCTCATGCATATACGGCCATATTTTCCCGATTGCACTCGCAGCCATGAAGCCCGCTTCCATTCTCCATAGATAGATGTAGCCACGCTAGCCACGTGTGTTGGGTTACTTCTGGGTGGTGTGTTTTCAGAAGAGTTGTGGGGGGGTCCCGACCAAGCCAGCACAATCCTGTGCTTTTTATCAATACAGATTTTATGTCTGACTTTGAATGTGTGTTAGAATAGTTATTTACATTACTTTGAATAGATATTTGGTGAATACAATTACAAGAGGAGAATGACATTGCGCAGGCTATGTAAAAGCACACTCCAAGAAGAAGGGAGGGAGAAATGTACTGAATTCATTATGACTGAAAAAATGACCTCTTAAAAAACATTACTCTCTGTATTACTTTAAGTACTTTTTCCATCTTGTCATGCACATTTTAACACTTTTCTCAGTGGTTTTACACCTTGATACATTATACACCGATCAGCCACAACATTAAAACCACCTACCTAATATTGTGTAGGTCCTCCTCGTGCCGCCAAAACAGCTCTGACCCATCGAGGCATGGACTCCACCTCTGAAGGTGTCTTCTGGTATATTTGGATTTCTGTATATATTTGTATCTAATATTTTGTATCTACTGTAAATTTGTATCTGATTGTGTTACTTTGTATATATTTGTATCTGATATTTTGTATCTACTGTAAATTTGTATCTGATTGTGTTACTTTGTTGTCTTTGATGCTGCAACAGTGCAAATTCCCCCCAGGGATCAATAAAGTACACTACTACTACTACTACTACTTATTACATTACTGGTTTTTATTACATTAAAAATTTTAAATGGATTACATTATTGGGAGTTATTACACTATTGGTAGTTTATTACATTATTAGTTGCTACAGGGCTATAAAAAGCTAAAAGATATTGTTAGAGGGTGAATTATTTCCACATGATTTTAAAAACTCTTGACGGGTCAGAGCTGTTCTGGCGGTACGAGGGGGACCTACACAATATTAGGCAGGTGGTTTTAATGTTGTGGCTGTTCAGTGTATAACAAAACCACTATAATTTAGAAATACAAATGTTGAAATCTTTTCATCTTAAAAAAAAAAAACTAATCTAAAAAGAGGTCTATAGCACGTTCTGCGACACACATTGATTGGGTGGTGTCCTTTATCTCAAGAAAATAGTTTTGCAATATACAAATTTCATAATCTTAATCAAATTAGTGTCATGGTTCTGTGTTTTCCTGTCTGTGTTTCCCTTGTTGGGCCGCCAGATGGCGGCACTTCTGTTTTGTGTCCTGCTCCCCCCTGTTAATTGTATGATTGTTTCCAATTGTCTCGTTATTCTATCATTGTTCCCACCTTTGTCTTGTTACCCCCTGTCTATTTAAGTTCTTTGTTCCCTTGACTCAGGTGCTGGTTCCTTGTGTTTGTTTGACTTACATGTATCTGCCTGCCTGTGTTTTTGACCTGCTTGTGTGTGTGACTGTGTTTCCACCTGTTAGTTCCTGCCTGGTTTCTGTCCTACCTGTGTTCTGCTCTGTGTGTGTTTTGAATTTTGAGTTTTCTGTTTTGTGTTTTTTTGGTAGTGCCCTGCCTGGCCTTTTGGTTTCCTGTTGTTTTGTCCCCTGTCATGTAAGTAAAGTCTTTGTTAATTTTCCCTTTTTGAGTTTGTGTTTTTTTCCCTCTGCTTTGGGTCCCCCCTACCCGTTACGTGACAGAAGGAACCAGCCAGTGCTGGACCCAGCAGAGTTTTTTTTTTTTTTTTTTTTTGTGTGTGTGTTTTTTGTGTTTTGTGTTTTTTGTTCATCATGCCGGGGTGGTGGGAGTTCGACCCAGTTTTCGCCCTTGAGCCTCCCAGTGCCCGGGGCGGGCGGTCACGGAGGCGCCGTGGTCGGGCTGCCTCCCGGTCGGCCAGACCTCCAGCTGCTCAGCCAGCGGATCCTGACCCTTTTGAAGGGTCTCGGCTGGTCATTTTTCCAGGGTCCGGCCCGCGGGGGTCTCGCCGGTCCCGTCCGGCTGCCCAGCCAGGTTCCCTATGGCTGGGGTCCGTGTTCCTGTCTCCTGCCCAGTCGGGTTCCCTACAGCTGGGGTCCGTGTTCCAGTCCCCTGCCCAGCCCAGACTGCAGGGGGGTCCGCCTGCTCCGCCCGCTGTTCCGCAGGGGTCACTGCCGCCTGCTCCACCCACTGTTCGTGCTTCGCCCGTGCCTCGAGCCCCGGAGAGGCCTCCAGAGCCGCCTCGAGCCCCGGAGAGGCCTCCAGAGCCGCCTCGAGCCCCGGAGAGGCCTCCAGAGCCGCCTCGAGCCCCGGGGAGGCCTCCAGAGCCGCCTCGAGCCCCGGGGAGGCCTCCAGAGCCGCCTCGAGCCCGAGGAGGCCTTCAGAGCCGCCTCGAGCCCCGGAGGGGCCGCCTGCTCTGACCCTCATTCTACAGGGGCCACTTCCGCCTGCTA